>NC_092338.1:338249166-338550000 GCF_046630445.1 Rutidosis leptorrhynchoides | reverse complement strand
GATTCGCGTTTACAATACCGCTGTAAATATTAGTTACCAAGCTACAGGGAAGTATGCCAGTGGTACAACTCAACGTAGAATATATTTTTCAGTTACTTGTGTCCATAACGTAAAACATTTATAAAAACAGCGCATGTATTCTTAGCCCAAAATATTTAAAGTTCAAAAGGGACTATATACTCACCTAATGTATTTTGTAGCAAAAATACATATAACACCGTTGAACACTTATAAGGTTGGCCTTCGATTCACGAACCTAATTAATTATATATTTATATATTGGTTAATAACTAATTAACAAAATAAAGTCAATTTACAGTGTTCCACAATCCTAATGCTCGAGACCAATATGTAAAAGTTAATAAAAATTCGTTTGACTCAAAAAGATTTCCAAAAATTCTAAATATAACTATATATCACTGTTTTATATCCTCAAATATTTTTACAATACTTATTAAGGTAAATAATAATATAATTCTTTTTATAATATCTTAAAATTATACCAAATTTTGATATAAAGATACTTTTTACTTTTAAACAATATTTTTAAATAATAATTTTAATATTAATATTATTGATGATAATAATTTTATAGTTTTAGTATCAATAATATTTTTAATTACAATAAAATAATAACTTTATAGTTTTGATAAAAATATTATTTTCTTTGAAATATTAATAACAACAATCATAATAATCGTAAAAATAATATTTTTAGTAAAATGATATTTAATAGTTTTAATAACAATAACAATTAAAATAATAATTTTATAGTTGTTAATAAAAATATTAGTTTTCCCATAATATCAATAATAATAGAAATTTATAACATCGACGTAATGTTAAAATATTCATTTTTGATAATTTGTACAAAAGTTCAATTGACTATAACTTCAAATCCATCCGTCGAATCCATTCGACATCTAAATGAAAAGTTTATAGTTTTTCGCCACCTTTCCAAAAAAACATATTATTCATATAGCTTATCTTAACTGCAGGAGTATCTTACTCAGATTCTATCCTAAAACATATTTTGTCAAAAATAAATAAAATAACATGCACGATCCTAATTTCTCGAGCACTAGTCAGAGATACACTAAAAGTAAATAAAAGTCAAGTTTAGAGTGCTCACGTATTAATATTGAGATTCAATATTGCAGGATATTATTTAAACGCAACGAAGATGACAAACACTAGTTTGTCTCATGAGCAAAACCTCTGATCATTACCCAGAACCTCCATAGCTATAACCCATAATCTCCTTAATTCTATCCCATTCATAAAACCAGTTTTGGAACACTTGGGCAGAGTCCCGTCATAATATTTTGGGTATTTTTAACATTAATAGCACTCCTAATCGTAAAATTAACATTATTAATCTTGATCTTAATCTTATTATTAATAATAATAAGATTAATTAATTTTTAAAATTAATAATAATAATAATAATTATAAGTAATAATACTACGGAGTAATATAAATGTATAGGTGTGTGTGTGCGACGAAATGAAATAAATCTGGCACCTAAAAGGCCTTTTAAAGAAATTTTCGTCACCTAACCACTTTATGTCGGCAAAACATTACACGATTCGTGTAGATGGGTACACGATTCGTGTAAGGTATAGTCACGAAAGTTGTAGATTTTTGAGTTACGGTCGTTTGGACACCAAGATCACCCTTTTTCGAGTCCGAATGAATTAGTTATGATTTTTCTCGTGCAAGTGCGCAGGTTTAGTGATTTCCAACGTTTTAACTTACAATCATGTGATGAAATGTTGTAGTCTTTTGGTGCTCATTTAAAATCTTTATTTTATCATTATTTTTATTTTTATATCATTGGAAATCCATAAAAATATTTTATAATCGAATTCTATTATATCGAAAAATGTGTTCGTTGATTAACTAAGTATTTTTAAATACAAAACGTTTTATATTTAGTTAAAGACTATATTTAATTATTTTGTAAAATACGTAAATATATATTTAATAAACACGCTTTATTTAAATATTTATTTTTATTAAAATCACGGACCGTTATCATTTACAATTTGTCAAAAGGTTTCTAGAAAAATTCCAACTTTTAAGATAACGTTAAAAAAATCTCTATTCTTATTAAAATGGTTTGATAATAATTTGACAAACGTTGTTTCATATATTTATAAAAATTATATTCCTTTTTAAAGAAGACGTGACATTTAAATCATATTTTATAATTTCTAAAATAATAACAGATAACTATATTAAACTTATAATTACACCTTGACATGTGGTAAAAATATATTATCTTTTACTCTTGCCGATAAATATAGTAACCTTGTATTGAAATCAAAAATTATATATCTAATACCTCGTTAACATTATCAGTTAATAAATATATATCATACATACACATAATGTTCGTGAATCGTCAGGCTTGGTCAACAGGGTAACTAGTTATCCAAATATAGATTTTAAACTTTCTAGACTCAACATTACAGATTTTGCTTATCGTGTCGGAAACATATAGAGATTAGAGTTTAAATTTGGTCGGAAATTTCCGGGTCGTTACAGTACCCACCCGTTAAATAAATTTCGTCCCCGAAATTTGGTAGAGGTTGTCATAAATAACAATAGGAATGTTTTTATGACGAATATGAGGTAATAACGGAGTTTTATCATTATTGAAAGATATGGATAAAACGATTCGATCATGTGATACGCACGAGTGAAACTATCACAAAAGAATGAAATGAGTGATTATGAAATTGTTTTAACCGATGACGTGATTAGGATTGATTTCCAGAATTCATGGAATTTAAAGAAAATCTTTGCAATAAGATTTGGTTCTTCGGCAATTAAGAAAATCAGGATCTTATTTGATTAAATGCGATAATCTGTCTCGATTTCTCTGTCTGATATTTTACTATAAATCCACCCCCTTCGTTTCTTTATTTCCATAGCTCACACCTTCTAGTCTTTCTCCCCAATTCATACTTTAAAGCATTCGTTAATATGCTTCATCCAGTATTGATTCTTGATATACTCTTAACTTTCATATCTGTCATTCTTCTTTTTCATCTACCACCGGAGGAAGTCATTTTCTTCTACCATTACCTTGGGGTTATTGTGTTTTTCATTCTCCCGTGTCTTTATATTGCTATACGCATTGATATACAAGGTTTGTAATTTTGGGGTTGTTATCGGGCTTTATATTCTCCATTATATTTAGAAGCTTCATGCTTTCGTTTTCTCTTCCCGACCTTAAGTCAAGCGGATAATGGTCCAGAATTTGTAGATATGAATTTTTGGATGAACATAGTTAATGTTCCAAGAAGAAAATCATAATGGCACGATCTTGATTTGGCAAATTATCAGAATATCCGAAAATATAGAGCTATCAAGATGATATGTTCTTAATATGTTTGGAAATTGGGTAGAATGTAAGAGTCGTGTAAATAGTACATGATGACGGTATGTTCTGTGAATCATCACGTTCCATTAGAAACTCAGTATGACTTACTGTAATATAATCACATTGATCAAGTGTCATTATATTATACTAACTCATGCTTCAGTTCCCAACACTACTTCAAAAACATTCCTATTTTAAATTCGAATTTTTTTTTCTTCAGAATTTAGAAACTAACACGGTTTCGTTTTATGTTGTAATGCAGATATTGCGAATAGATAGAAGATTTCGGATAAGAATAGTTGTGAAAATATCTTCAGGAATATCGAAGATATTTATAATAAAAGATACGATGATATCTTAGAATTCTTAACATAGATGGATGATGAAGAAGATTTGTCTGTGAAGGTTTAGAATAAGAAGTAAGGTATTTGCTAACGATTTCAGTAGACACTGAATCATTTGGATCATTTGAAGGCAGGTTTAGTCTTTGTGATTTGTCCACAGCCTCCTTCATGGTCTGCTCAATCCGTTTTCCAGTTTCAAACCTTCTCTTTTTCTCAGCTTTACCACCATACTATTCTTTATCATCAAACTTTTGACTGTTAAAGTCGTTTACAGTTTTTGCTGCTTCATCAGCATTTTTCCAATTTCGGAGAACAAGTTCATAGTTTGGGATGTTTTTCAGAAAATTCACATTCGAAGTATGTAAGTCTAGGAGATAGACGTTATATGTATACATATAACTTTTGACGTAAAATTGTCGCAAAATTCAAAATACTGATTGCTAATTTCCAGTAGTTGGTGTGACAATTATTGTTACAGGATGTAGGTGAGTACATGATGGGGTTTTAATGAATAAGTATAGTGTCTTTTCGGAGAGGCTTAAGTCGAAGGTTAATGAAGTTGTTGATAAGTTTACTGCTAATGTGGCGAGATATGAAAGGTTCCCCGGTAACAATGATGAAGGGGTAATTGTTATAATAAGGTTTATTCGTATAAACAAATGAAGGTAATTTGTTGAAGCTATGACAAAACTGTCTATTTTGAAAAGAGATTGAAAAATTATATTTGGTAATAAATATCAAAGGATCTAACACGGATACGTGTTAAACTATAACTTTGGTTTCGAGAGCTTTTCAGGTGCATGACAGTGGGTAATGTGTGGTTGGATCATCATCTCGCATGTCTTTAAGAATTTCAAAGTGTTTGAACACATATTGTAATTGTTAATATACATATGATGTTCTAAGATTTTGAATGATACAAATATTTTTGTGAGATCCATGAATAGAAATGAGGTTCTAGGACAGTTTTGAAGTCAAAGTATAGTTTTGAAAGATGTAGAAATCTAAGAGTGATGATTTCGATTATATCTTGAATCGAATTCTGAGATTTCAAAATCAGAATATGTAATTAGATTTTGAATGAGTATGGTTGTTTTGATTTCTATAAAAGAATGTATATTGTTGTGAAAGTAGGGAGTATAATGGATGATTTGCTGAATCAGATTCGAAGAATGTAACATATTAATTGTGAATATATATATCTCTCGGGTATTACCTACCCGTTAAAAAAAATTTCACAATTAATATTTTTTACAAAAGAATTTTATTACAGTCTTTATGGAAATATATATGTGTATATTTCTTCAGATGTAATATAGATTTAATGAGTTAGTATTAAATTAAACTCATTTGATTTATGGTTAAGGTTAGGATAGATAATTTCAAAACTTTAGAAATTACGTAATCGTCGTAGAATGTTTCCCTAATGAAGTTATGAGTCAATACTTCATCGTTGTGGTATTCCTTGGTATCTACATGGCGTATGACGTCGATGCTCGTGGGACAGATTGTGAAGTTGAGGTTTGCGATGCGGTTGTTGTTGGTGGTGGTAATGGTACTGTTGATGTTGTTGATGGTGGTACTGGTTATGCTGCTGGTGCTACTGCTGGTGTTTGTAACCTTTACACCATATTCTCCAAAGCCACTACCCGAGCGCGAAGCTCGTTGACTTCTTCAATTACACCGGGGTGATTATCGGTTCGGACGAGCGGATAGATAAGATCTAGAATTTGGTGTAGTATATAATCATGACGAGATACTCTGGAAATGAGAGAGAAAATGGTGTTTCGAACAGGTTCGCCGGTAAGTGCTTCAGGTTCATTGCCAAGAGGGCAATGTGATGGATGAAAGGGATCACCTTCTTCTTGTCTCCAATGGTTAAGTAGATTACGAACCCATCCCCAATTTATCCAAAAAAGATGATGGCTAATTGGTTGATCCATTCCGGTCACGCTGATTTCGGAGCTCATGTGGAAATCCATATCGGCATAGCTGTCGGAATCCGAGAAATTCGAACTGGTTGAGGGATCCATCTTGTATGATCAGGGAAAGAATTTTTGGTATGAAATAGATTGTAGAATTTAGATTTGGTATTCTTCAATACATAATTTACATATGTATATATAATACCAAAATCCCATAAATTAAGGAGGAATCTTTGAAAGATGTCAATCAAAGTTCACAGTAACAGATATGCTAAGATAATAATTCGTCTATACATTATTATACAATAAATGTAGGAAAACGCGTCTAGACATAAGAATGATAAGCAGGTAATTTCCTAAGGATGATAAGCAGATGGTTTCTGACTAGAAATGATAAGCAAAACTTTCTAGCAGGTAGATATGGTCAAAGTCCAGACTCACTAATGTATCCTAACAACTACCTGTTAGACACACTAATGCAAGGCCTGGTTCGCTAAGACCAACGCTCTGATACCAACTGAAAGGATCCGAAACTAATCATCCGGACAGTGTCCATATTGATTACAAACGAATTACAACAGTTGATAACATCGCGAGGTACTAGACCTCTATATGATACATTTTACAAACGTTGCATTTATTCTTAAAAGGCAATCTATCTTTACATCAAACATTATTAAACTCGTCTAACATTTCTCGATATCCGAATGACCTATTCTGTCATTTACTTAATAAATGCCTTTAATGATCTTCAATGACTCGAATGCAACGTTCTTGTAACATGACTTAAATGGTCCCATCTAGTATTCTTTATATGAGCTAATGCACAGCGGAAGTCTTAATTCGTACCTGAGAATAACATGCTTTAAAAAGTCAACATAAAGTTGGTGAGATATATAGGTTTGATGCTAGCAGCGTTATAACAATCCATGGACCACAAGATTTCATATATTAACATTTCGATAAAAATATTCTAAGTGGTTGAGCACTTGGTAACCATACTTAACATTTAATCACGTCGCATATTCCCTTTAATATGAAATCTTACTACACCGTACCAAGGTGTAGTCACAAAACGAAGTACTGTGCAACCGTTGAATACTGGTCGTCCAGTCCGGTTGGGGTTGTCAGGCCCGATAGATCTATCAACAGGATTCGCGTTTACAATACCGCTGTAAATATTAGTTACCAAGCTACAGGGAAGTATGCCAGTGGTACAACTCAACGTAGAATATATTTTTCAGTTACTTGTGTCCATAACGTAAAACATTTATAAAAACAGCGCATGTATTCTTAGCCCAAAATATTTAAAGTTCAAAAGGGACTATATACTCACCTAATGTATTTTGTAGCAAAAATACATATAACACCGTTGAACACTTATAAGGTTGGCCTTCGATTCACGAACCTAATTAATTATATATTTATATATTGGTTAATAACTAATTAACAAAATAAAGTCAATTTACAGTGTTCCACAATCCTAATGCTCGAGACCAATATGTAAAAGTTAATAAAAATTCGTTTGACTCAAAAAGATTTCCAAAAATTCTAAATATAACTATATATCACTGTTTTATATCCTCAAATATTTTTACAATACTTATTAAGGTAAATAATAATATAATTCTTTTTATAATATCTTAAAATTATACCAAATTTTGATATAAAGATACTTTTTACTTTTAAACAATATTTTTAAATAATAATTTTAATATTAATATTATTGATGATAATAATTTTATAGTTTTAGTATCAATAATATTTTTAATTACAATAAAATAATAACTTTATAGTTTTGATAAAAATATTATTTTCTTTGAAATATTAATAACAACAATCATAATAATCGTAAAAATAATATTTTTAGTAAAATGATATTTAATAGTTTTAATAACAATAACAATTAAAATAATAATTTTATAGTTGTTAATAAAAATATTAGTTTTCCCATAATATCAATAATAATAGAAATTTATAACATCGACGTAATGTTAAAATATTCATTTTTGATAATTTGTACAAAAGTTCAATTGACTATAACTTCAAATCCATCCGTCGAATCCATTCGACATCTAAATGAAAAGTTTATAGTTTTTCGCCACCTTTCCAAAAAAACATATTATTCATATAGCTTATCTTAACTGCAGGAGTATCTTACTCAGATTCTATCCTAAAACATATTTTGTCAAAAATAAATAAAATAACATGCACGATCCTAATTTCTCGAGCACTAGTCAGAGATACACTAAAAGTAAATAAAAGTCAAGTTTAGAGTGCTCACGTATTAATATTGAGATTCAATATTGCAGGATATTATTTAAACGCAACGAAGATGACAAACACTAGTTTGTCTCATGAGCAAAACCTCTGATCATTACCCAGAACCTCCATAGCTATAACCCATAATCTCCTTAATTCTATCCCATTCATAAAACCAGTTTTGGAACACTTGGGCAGAGTCCCGTCATAATATTTTGGGTATTTTTAACATTAATAGCACTCCTAATCGTAAAATTAACATTATTAATCTTGATCTTAATCTTATTATTAATAATAATAAGATTAATTAATTTTTAAAATTAATAATAATAATAATAATTATAAGTAATAATACTACGGAGTAATATAAATGTATAGGTGTGTGTGTGCGACGAAATGAAATAAATCTGGCACCTAAAAGGCCTTTTAAAGAAATTTTCGTCACCTAACCACTTTATGTCGGCAAAACATTACACGATTCGTGTAGATGGGTACACGATTCGTGTAGATGGGTACACGATTCGTGTAAGGTATAGTCACGAAAGTTGTAGATTTTTGAGTTACGGTCGTTTGGACACCAAGATCACCCTTTTTCGAGTCCGAATGAATTAGTTATGATTTTTCTCGTGCAAGTGCGCAGGTTTAGTGATTTCCAACGTTTTAACTTACAATCATGTGATGAAATGTTGTAGTCTTTTGGTGCTCATTTAAAATCTTTATTTTATCATTATTTTTATTTTTATATCATTGGAAATCCATAAAAATATTTTATAATCGAATTCTATTATATCGAAAAATGTGTTCGTTGATTAACTAAGTATTTTTAAATACAAAACGTTTTATATTTAGTTAAAGACTATATTTAATTATTTTGTAAAATACGTAAATATATATTTAATAAACACGCTTTATTTAAATATTTATTTTTATTAAAATCACGGACCGTTATCATTTACAATTTGTCAAAAGGTTTCTAGAAAAATTCCAACTTTTAAGATAACGTTAAAAAAATCTCTATTCTTATTAAAATGGTTTGATAATAATTTGACAAACGTTGTTTCATATATTTATAAAAATTATATTCCTTTTTAAAGAAGACGTGACATTTAAATCATATTTTATAATTTCTAAAATAATAACAGATAACTATATTAAACTTATAATTACACCTTGACATGTGGTAAAAATATATTATCTTTTACTCTTGCCGATAAATATAGTAACCTTGTATTGAAATCAAAAATTATATATCTAATACCTCGTTAACATTATCAGTTAATAAATATATATCATACATACACATAATGTTCGTGAATCGTCAGGCTTGGTCAACAGGGTAACTAGTTATCCAAATATAGATTTTAAACTTTCTAGACTCAACATTACAGATTTTGCTTATCGTGTCGGAAACATATAGAGATTAGAGTTTAAATTTGGTCGGAAATTTCCGGGTCGTTACACTATGGTTGTTCCGAAATATATATAGATGTGTCGACATGATAGGTCGAAACATTGTATACGTGTCTATGGTATCTCAAGATTACATAATATACAATACAAGTTGATTAAGTTATGGTTGGAATAGATTTGTTACCAATTTTCACGTAGCTAAAATGAGAAAAATTATCCAATCTTGTTTTACCCATAACTTCTTCATTTTAAATCCGTTTTGAGTGAATCAAATTGCTATGGTTTCATATTGAACTCTATTTTATGAATCTAAACAGAAAAGTATAGGTTTATAGTCGGAAAAATAAGTTACAAGTCGTTTTTGTAAAGGTAGTCATTTCAGTCGAAAGAACGACGTCTAGATGACCATTTTAGAAAACATACTTCCACTTTGAGTTTAACCATAATTTTTGGATATAGTTTCATGTTCATAATAAAAATCATTTTCTCAGAATAACAACTTTAAAATCAAAGTTTATCATAGTTTTTAATTAACTAACCCAAAACAGCCCGCGGTGTTACTACGACGGCGTAAATCCGGTTTTACGGTGTTTTTCGTGTTTCCAGGTTTTAAATCATTAAGTTAGCATATCATATAGATATAGAACATGTGTGTAGTTAATTTTAAAAGTCAAGTTAGAAGGATTAACTTTTGTTTGCGAACAAGTTTAGAATTAACTAAACTATGTTCTAGTGATTACGAGTTTAAACCTTCGAATAAGATAGCTTTATACGTATGAATCGAATGATGTTATGAACATCATTAATACCTTAATTTCCTTGGATAAACCTACTGGAAAAGAGAAAAATGGATCTAGCTTCAACGGATCCTTGGATGGCTCGAAGTTCTTGAAGCAGAATCATGACACGAAAACAAGTTCAAGTAAGATCATCACTTGAAATAAGATTGTTATAGTTATAGAAATTGAACCAAAGTTTGAATATGATTATTACCTTGTATTAGAATGATAACCTACTGTAAGAAACAAAGATTTCTTGAGGTTGGATGATCACCTTACAAGATTGGAAGTGAGCTAGCAAACTTGAAAGTATTCTTGATTTTATGTAACTAGAACTTGTAAAATATATGAAGAACACTTAGAACTTGAAGATAGAACTTGAGAGAGATCAATTAGATGAAGAAAATTGAAGAATGAAAGTGTTTGTAGGTGTTTTTGGTCGTTGGTGTATGGATTAGATATAAAGGATATGTAATTTTGTTTTCATGTAAATAAGTCATGAATGATTACTCATATTTTTGTAATTTTATGAGATATTTCATGCTAGTTGCCAAATGATGGTTCTCACATGTGTTAGGTGACTCACATGGGCTGCTAAGAGCTTATCATTGGAGTGTATATACCAATAGTACATACATCTAAAAGCTGTGTATTGTACGAGTACGAATACGGGTGCATACGAGTAGAATTGTTGATGAAACTGAACGAGGATGTAATTGTAAGCATTTTTGTTAAGTAGAAGTATTTTGATAAGTGTATTGAAGTCTTTCAAAAGTGTATAAATACATATTAAAACACTACATGTATATACATTTTAACTGAGTCGTTAAGTCATCGTTAGTCGTTACATGTAAATGTTGTTTTGAAACCTTTAGGTTAACGATCTTGTTAAATGTTGTTAACCCAATGTTTATAATATCAAAAGAGATTTTAAATTATTATATTATCATGATATTATGATGTACGAATATCTCTTAATATGATATATATACATTAAATGTCGTTACAACGATAATCGTTACATATATGTCTCGTTTCAAAATCATTAAGTTAGTAGTCTTGTTTTTACATATGTAGTTCATTGTTAATATACTTAATGATATGTTTAATTATCATAATATAATGTTAACTATATATATAACCATATATATGTCATCATATAGTTTTTACAAGTTTTAACGTTCGTGAATCACCGGTCAACTTGGGTGGTCAATTGTCTATATGAAACCTATTTCAATTAATCAAGTCTTAACAAGTTTGATTGCTTAACATGTTGGAAACATTTAATCATGTAAATATCACTCTCAATTAATATATATAAACATGGAAAATTTCGGGTCACTACATATATATATATATATATATGTACAAGTAAAAACGACTTTCCTACAGTAAAACCCTAGTTGCTACAGTAAAAATTACTTCGCTACAGTAAAACACTATTGTATACAGTAAAACACTATTTGCTACAGTGAAACCGTATTTTGCTACAGTGCTACAGTGAAAACGACTTTGCTACAGTGATTTGCTACAGTAAACACTATTTGATGTCGGCGAACTAGCAAACAAAAACGGAAAAGGCGGCCATGCGATCGCATGGCAAAAACACTGAAAACTCATGCGATCGCATGAGCTACAGTAAATCGAAAAGTAATATAAATACGCAGTTTGTTCAACGAAGTTTTTCACATTTATCTCTTAATATTTATATTTACATTATAATTATAATTTTAAATTTATGTTTAATAATAATAAGGTATATACGAGGGTGTTTTTAATTCGGGTTTCAAACCGCTTTAAGCTAAGGAAATATTAGGTATTATTCGGGGTATTGTTCTTGAATCCAAGGCCAACCATACAGTCATCTACCATCATTACGTCTACGCAATTTGCCTACAATATTGAATCGCAATATTGAACTGTGAGTTTATAGTCTCCCTTTTTAAATACTTTAAATATTTTTGGGCTGAGAATACATGCAATTTATTTTAAACGCGATAAGACACAAGTACATACTAAATTCTACACTGAGTTAAACCGAAAATCCCTTAGCTTTGGTAACTAGTAGCTGCCAGTACATAGGATATGGACTGGTGGGCGCGAATAATTGTATATGGATCCATAGGGCTTGACATCCCCGTCCGAGCTAGAGCGCTAGCCTTTTAACGGACGTATATTATTTGAGTTTAAGACACGTTGGTTTGCGTGTATTAAAACGAATGGGGTAATTATCACTATAGCGTTAAGTTTAGTTACCAGGGTGCTCTGTTACGTAGAATCTATTGATAAACTTTTGATGAAATCTTGTGGTCTATCTTTATATATGTTTATGACTCGAGCAATTAAACCTATAACTCACCAACATTCGTGTTGACTTTTTAGCATGTTTTATTCTCAGGTCCTTAGAATGCTTCCGCTGTGATGTGCTTGTTGCCTGCATGGAGTCTCTTATGCTTTGTACAAAGTTTATTGCATTCAAAATAAAACTGCGTTGTGTAATAAATAATTGGACTGTGATGTCAACCTGTAAATTAAAGACTTATGTATTTCGGGGTTTTGCTTATACCTAAGCACTTGCCCACATGTTTATAACTTTCTATGTTTAGAAAGTCACTTATTTTAATGAATGCAATATTTTATCAAAACGTATCATATAGAGGTCAAAATCTCACTGTGGAATCAATGATTAACGTGCCGCGTCAATAGCGATTTTGACGGGTCATTACAAGAATGGTCTGGTGCTGCAACAACTCGTCTATAGTTCTACCCGAGACTGTCCCAGCCCACTGCCAATTGAAATTAATACCATCCATGCCTTTTTGAACTCGGTCACCAACTCTTGCATCCTTGAACACTTCTAGTTGAAATAATCTTGGGAAAAGATCCTTGAACTTGTGATTACCTATCCGAAGATCTTTCAAAAAACGAGTATCCAACTCATTACCAATTTCACGTCTAAAAGAAAGATTAAACGATAAGTCGAACTTGGAGAACGGCCTACTTTTTTAATTGTATATTGTATGTATATTATAATAATAATTATTATAATTATAATTATAATTATAATATCATATTATTAAACTATTAAATTAAATATCAATTTGCTAACGACAGCTCTAAAGTTGTCGTTAACACACTTTAATTCATTATACAGGGGTTATTTGTTACTTTCAAAATGACAATTATCAAACTCTACGATACATCAAAGCATATTAACGACGGTCTTAAAGATTGTCGTTAACGAAAATCTATTAAATATTATTATTTTACAGAATAAGAAATGTGAGAGTTACAAGATAAAAATAAAAAGGTTCTCATAGACGTGTGTGTCATGTGATAGCGATGAAAAAGAAAGACAAAAGAAAAAAGAAAAAAGAAAAAAGAAAAATAAAGTATTTAATGATGAATATGGACAATGAAAGGGATGATTATCATCTAAAAATTTTGTTCTTACGGTCAAAACATAATGAGAATTAATAGCGAAGTAATTTTTGTTTTTGTTTTTTCGAAAATAACAAAATATACAATTGGGCGTCCCTATAAATTACCATATACACTCAATCGGACACGATGGGCGGGGTATTTATATGTACGAATAATCGTTCATTTAACCGGACACGGGAATGGATTAATAGCCACTAGAATAATTAAAACAGGGGTGAAATTACATTCAAGGGTAATTGGTGTAATTGCTAACAAAGTAGTAAAACCTTGGTTTACACGCAGTCGATAACCTGGTGTATTCATTAAACAAAGTATTAAAACCTTGTTACAATTCGAATCCCCAATTAGTTGGAATATTTAACTTCGGGTATAAGGATAATTTGACGAGGACACTCGCACTTTATATTTATGACTGATGGACTGTTATGGACAAAAACCAGACGGACATATTAAATAATCCAGGACAAAGGACAATTAACCCATGGGCATAAAACTAAAATTAATACGCCGAACATCATGATTATGGAAGTTTAAATAAGCATAATCCCTTTTATTTCATATTTAATTGCACTTTTAATTTTCGCACTTTAATTTCTGTCATTTTAATTATCGTCATTTACTTTACTCTTTAAATTAAGTTTTTAGTTATTTTTAATATTTTGCATTAGCTTTTAATTGTGACTTTAAAATATAAAATCGACAAAACCGGTCATTAAACGGTAAAACCCCCCTTTTTATATTTATATTTATATATTGTTATATAAAAATAAAGTGTTTCATAAGCCCGTCTCCCTGTGGAACGAACCGGACTTACTAAAAACTATACTACTTCACGACTAGGTACACTGCCTATTGTGTTGTAGCAAGGTTTTGGTATATCCATTTTGTAAATATTTAATTAAAACTTGTTAAATTTTGTAGCATTCCGTATTAAAAATATAGTATATTTCGTAACCCCACGCTCCGACATCAAGTTTTTGGCGCCGCTGCCGGGGAGTCGGCGAAACTATCTATTTTTCATTTTTGTATATATATATTTATTATTTTTAGAAAAACAATATAAAATCCTAAAAATTAAAAAATTTAAAAATCTAAAAATTTATAAAATTAAATCCGAAAAGAAAAAAAAAATATATATTTTTATTTATAAAATTATCAAATATTTCTATTTTTAGTTTTATAAAAATATTAAGTTTTTATTTAAATTATATATATATTTTATTTAATATTTAAAACAGAAAATATAAATAAATATAAATAATACGGTTGAGCATGTCATTTGACCCCCCTCATTTGAACCGGCTCTGGAGGTCATGCGACTCGCATGACCTTTAGCCTGAACCCCATGCGAGTCGCATGAGGGGTCTGACAGGGCCACATACAACCCTACTTTCGCATTTATTACGGATTTTATTATTATTATTATTATTATAAACCCTAATCTATTTATTATTATTATATTTCAGTTTTTAATTAGTTATTATTACTTATAATTAGTTTTATTTTATTTAAAATTAATACTTTTATAATATAAATATAAAAATAATATTTTTATAAAAATATATAATTTTATCAACTTTTTATTTTCCTTTATATTTTGTATCTTTTATTTATTTTTAGCGTAATTTTTGTATTTTTATCATTCGTGCTTAGTTTTAAGTCTAGTTTTTGCCGTAGTTTCATTTTTATTTCTAGAATTTTTAGGCATTGCCGTAAAATCCCTTAAGTGCTTATTCCTTAGACTAAGATTTAGGTGCTTTAGAATTTTGCGACGCCGTTTTTCGCTTTAGTTTTAAATAGATTTTAGTGCCTTTAAGTAATTGCGGATTTCCTATAAGAATTGCTTCTAAGCCTTAATACTTTTAGGCACAACTTTTTAGATTTAGTTTTTAGACTTTTAAGTTCCGACGTTTTATTTTCTTATTTTTATTTTTCGACGCCTATTTTTCTACCTTTTTATTTTTCGACACTTTTCGACGCGCAATCTATTTCTTTCTTATTTCTCGACGCTTTAGTTTTCTAGGACTTAGAAATTTTCTCTACTTCTTATCTAATTCTCAAACGGAAAGAAAAATTATTTAAGTGGTTAAATTAATGGACGTTGACATTTTTCTGGTTCGTAGTAATAGTTGGATTTGTTAGTGGCTAGTTGTGGGCTTCCGATTTAAAGGGTCCTGGCTACCTGCTGCATCTTTTGGCTATTCGAAACGTGGGCAAAAATCAGAAAAGTCTATTAATTGGACAACTTAGATAAGTTTTTCTATTTTTTATAACTAATAGGATAATTCGTGAATGCACCACATTGTAGCTAAAATTTGGCCATCGCAATAAAATGGAAAAATTTGAAAACAAAGCCTTGGAAACTCTTTTTGAACTCCGAAATCAATTAAATCAATACTCTCAAATGAGTGTTGATGACAATTCGGTTAGTCAATCTTGGATCGCGAACGACGAAACAATAACTGGTTGTGAAATCTGTGGAGATTATCACTCAACATGGGAATGTTACTATTATGTTCCTATGGAAAATTACGTACCCACAGAACCTGAATGGAGCGATTACGAAGAACGCAATTCAAACTGGGATTATTCCCAAGAATTTATCGAAACTCAACAACCAGAAGACGAGGAAAATTACGTGTCCGAAAATTCTTTAGATCATATGAAAATCAAACTCGAAGAACTCGATGCTCAAAATGAACAAATGAGCGAGTTTGTAAACCGGAAAGCTGAAACTCTATCAGACTACACACCTGTTGATCTGAGGAGTATTGTGCAAGAAAATCTCATATCATCGAATTTTGATGAATTCGAGAGCTCCGAAATCACCAACTATCCCGATGATACTTTTTATTCAGTCTTACCAATTTCACAATATATCGACACATTAGCCTCTACTGACGAAAGCATCAATCCATCAACCAATAAAGATAAAGTAAGGGTGACAAATTGGTACTCTTGGGAAAACGATAACGTTGAAAATTTTACCCCCGAGGCCAAACCGAACTTTACCATCCCACAACTTTCCAACCCAATATTCTCAATAGACGAGTCATCTACTGAAGATGAACTACGAGCTGTAATAGATAATGACACCTCGGATTTCACCCAATTGGGTAATAGAGGTGAAAACTTTAATCCCGAGAATAAACGGAAGGACACTTTTGGAATTGACCACCCTATAGATATAAGTATGTCGGTGTATATCGATCCATTTGACCAAGAACCAGAAAAGAGACATATCCATTTACTAAAAGCTACACTTAAAAAAGAATTAAGTAGTGACGATCGGGTGAGTCTAAACTTTAAACCCATTGATATATTATACACCACCCGAGATGCAAATAACTGGCTCACTATTTTAATTCGTGGAACTTATTCCACCGATTTCACATGTCGTCAGCTAAGTGTGGGGAAGTCTAACCCCACTTAACGTTAAATTAGAGGTTCGGGTTAGTGCATAACTCGTTAATAAACATGCATAATAAATTAGGGTAAAAGATGCATTTTCAAAGATTAGCAAACAGTTCAGAAAAGCAACCATTTTTGAAGAAAAACATGTGTGATAATACAAGAAGGAATGAACGATGAGGCGCGCCATCTATCATTCGTCGAGCTTTGTAAGTACAAACTAGGTATTCTTAATCACTTTTCTACACTAATCACCCTCATGAATTTATAATTAGAGTCTGATTTCATGCAAATGAGGGCATTGCATGATCTCAAGTGTGGGGAAGGGTTATAAATTCTCTCGGGTTTACACTTGGTTTATTTGCCAAATTTTGTGAAAATTTGAAAAAAATTTCAACTAAATGAATTTAAAATCATGTTTATACATATTTATGAACGATGAAAACTAGGTGTTAATACCGAAATTATCGTTACCTTAAAAAGGACATAAATTGAGAAACAACCCAAAACGCTTGAATTCATTTAAGAATGGAATAGAAGAGAATAAAAAGGCAAAGAAATAAACTAAGTGTGGGGAGAATGTACCAAGTTATTCAATTAAAAATTATCTATCACATGTTTCTGTAAAGTTATTGCAGGTGTTTTTGTTTTGAACTAAATTAACTATTTTACCCGATGAAAAAAAGAATAGATGGATCTACACGATGAATCAATTCCATCATTAAAAGGAAGTAAAGTCTTCCGAAAAAGACACGCGCTTCTTGATTTAGGTCATGAAGTTGTCGTCCAGACCAGCTGTAGGTTGACGAAAAATCTAGAAAAGTCATCTCTAAAATCAGCTGGAAATCCACGGACCTCAGCATCAAACAGGGTCGCCAAGTGGTCAGATTTATCCTAACCATGAGAAGGATTTATCTCGTACAATGGGGGGGCACCGTGCAAATTAGCTTGATAAGACTAATGAATCAGATCCCCAGAAAAGGATAATCTCCTTAAAGATTAAAAATCAGCTTTTAAGACTGATAATACTCAATCCTAGAGATTGACCTTAAAGATTGAGAATTCAAACTCATGGAATTCGATGATATCTAAACTCGAGCTTGAACGAGAAAATATTTTGATAAAAATTACAAACCGATTTGTTTTCTGAAAACCCATTTTCAATGCGTTCATTACCATTGAACGTAAAATCCTAGGAATTCACCTGGAATTCATTAGGTCACCTGAACCAAATCGGGTGTCAACCGTAAGAACGGTGGTTGCATAGCATGGTCGAAGACAGGACCTTGTGCCAGACCGAAAAATCAAAGGATGATCTTTACTATTGCTCCTACCAAGGATAGTTCTAGCATCCGACACGTTAATTAGACCATGAACAAATGCATGTCATTAGACATTGCCTTAACAGTTTCTTGTTCATCGCTTTCCTTTACAACCGGACGGTAGTTTACCGAAAGGTAATATACGGAACAAGTAAACTGGATGTGTGCTTCCGATACCGGGATAGCAGTGGATTACACGAACCTAAAAGTTTTAAGCCAAAATATTGATCCACAAATATATTTTGCAACACCGATGATGGATCAAATCAGAAAACTTGTCTAGGGTAAAATCTAGCTTGAATTTTTAAAAGATCAAATGTTTTCATAAAGATCCAATTTTCTTAAGGATCTACATTTTTATAGTCATGTGGGACTGTAAACCACCTTTCAAATGTGCACTTTGCTTTGAAAACCGAAAGTAAATCGGCTATTTGATTGCAAGTGTCGTTGACCTAAACCCAAGGCAACTGTGGATGACACACCCACCTTTAACCATGGTTCTATCGTTACTATCATTATTTATACCGCCATATCAAAATCACTGATGTACAAAGTGTGAAGAATAAAGAAGTGATTCGTGTGTTGTATTATAATTTTAAGTTATGTATTGCTTGAGGACAAGCAACATTCAAGTGTGGGGATATTTGATAGTGCTCCAAATGAACATATATTTAGTAGCAATATCCTCCCAATATGTAAATTATTTAGTTGTAATTGTCCTATTTTAAGTTGTAATCGTTTATATTAAATAAGTGCGAAGACAAAAGGCGTAAACGAAGATTTGAAGACAAAAAGGTCCAAAATGCTCAAATGTACAAGATACAATTAAAATGGTTCAAATTATTGATGAGGAACGTCTAAAAATAACAAGAGTACAAGTTACGAAACGCAAAGTACACGATATAAAATAGTACGCAAGGACGTCCGAAAATCCGGAACCGGGACCCGAGCCAAGAAGAAACGCCCGACGCAATGGACCAAAAATATCTAGTCTACTATGCACATAAATATAATATAATATATAAATAATTATTAAAATTATTTATATTTTATATATATTTAATAAATATGTCGACGAACAAGAAGACAAAAGATATGTGAGCTGTCCAGCGTGGCCATGCGAGTCGCATGGCAAATAGGCATAAACCCATGCGAGTCGCATGAGGATCAGAATCAGGCCTGGTCTATAAATTTGCCAGTTTTCGTTCGTTTTTAACACACACCACACACACAAATACATAATAATACTCCCTAGTATAATATAAATAAATATATATATATGTATATATAGTATAGATTAGTGTTATATTAGATTAGTTCGGGTTATGTAAAGGTTATTTTACGGGTTTTAAAGTCGGAGCTCCGTCCGTGTAACACTACGCGATAAATAATCAATGTAAGCTATGTTCTTCTTTTTAAATTAATGTCTCGTACTTAAGTTATTATTATGCTTATCTGAGCCAAAGTAATCATGATGTTGGACTAAATATTAAAGACGGGGTTATTGGGCTTTGTACCTTAATTGGGGTTTGGACAAAAGAACGACACTTGTGGAAATTAGACTATGGGCTATTAATGGGCTTTATATTTATTTAACTAAATGAAAGTTTGTTAATGTTAATATAAAGATTTACAATTGGGCGTCCCTATAAATTACCATATACACTCAATCGGACACGATGGGCGGGGTATTTATATGTACGAATAATCGTTCATTTAACCGGACACGGGAATGGATTAATAGCCACTAGAATAATTAAAACAGGGGTGAAATTACATTCAAGGGTAATTGGTGTAATTGCTAACAAAGTAGTAAAACCTTGGTTTACACGCAGTCGATAACCTGGTGTATTCATTAAACAAAGTATTAAAACCTTGTTACAATTCGAATCCCCAATTAGTTGGAATATTTAACTTCGGGTATAAGGATAATTTGACGAGGACACTCGCACTTTATATTTATGACTGATGGACTGTTATGGACAAAAACCAGACGGACATATTAAATAATCCAGGACAAAGGACAATTAACCCATGGGCATAAAACTAAAATTAATACGCCGAACATCATGATTATGGAAGTTTAAATAAGCATAATCCCTTTTATTTCATATTTAATTGCACTTTTAATTTTCGCACTTTAATTTCTGTCATTTTAATTATCGTCATTTACTTTACTCTTTAAATTAAGTTTTTAGTTATTTTTAATATTTTGCATTAGCTTTTAATTGTGACTTTAAAATATAAAATCGACAAAACCGGTCATTAAACGGTAAAACCCCCCTTTTTATATTTATATTTATATATTGTTATATAAAAATAAAGTGTTTCATAAGCCCGTCTCCCTGTGGAACGAACCGGACTTACTAAAAACTATACTACTTCGCGACTAGGTACACTGCCTATTGTGTTGTAGCAAGGTTTTGGTATATCCATTTTGTAAATATTTAATTAAAACTTGTTAAATTTTGTAGCATTCCGTATTAAAAATATAGTATATTTCGTAACCCCACGCTACGACATCAATTAACTTTTGTTTGCGAACAAGTTTAGAATTAACTAAACTATGTTCTAGTGATTACGAGTTTAAACCTTCGAATAAGATAGCTTTATACGTATGAATCGAATGATGTTATGAACATCATTACTACCTTAATTTCCTTGGATAAACCTACTGGAAAAGAGAAAAATGGATCTAGCTTCAACGGATCCTTGGATGGCTCGAAGTTCTTGAAGCAGAATCATGACACGAAAACAAGTTCAAGTAAGATCATCACTTGAAATAAGATTGTTATAGTTATAGAAATTGAACCAAAGTTTGAATATGATTATTACCTTATATTAGAATGATAACCTACTGTAATAAACAAAGATTTCTTGAGGTTGGATGATCACCTTACAAGATTGGAAGTGAGCTAGCAAACTTGAAAGTATTCTTGATTTTATGTAACTAGAACTTGTAAAATATATGAAGAACACTTAGAACTTGAAGATAGAACTTGAGAGAGATCAATTAGATGAAGAAAATTGAAGAATGAAAGTGTTTGTAGGTGTTTTTGGTCGTTGGTGTATGGATTAGATATAAAGGATATGTAATTTTGTTTTCATGTAAATAAGTCATGAATGATTACTCATATTTTTGTAATTTTATGAGATATTTCATGCTAGTTGCCAAATGATGGTTCCCACATGTGTTGGGTGACTCACATGGGCTGCTAAGAGCTGATCATTGGAGTGTATATACCAATAGTACATACATCTAAAAGCTGTGTATTGTACGAGTACGAATACGGGTGCATACGAGTAGAATTGTTGATGAAACTGAACGAGGATGTAATTGTAAGCATTTTTGTTAAGTAGAAGTATTTTGATAAGTGTATTGAAGTCTTTCAAAAGTGTATAAATACATATTAAAACACTACATGTATATACATTTTAACTGAGTCGTTAAGTCATCGTTAGTCGTTACATGTAAATGTTGTTTTGAAACCTTTAGGTTATCGATCTTGTTAAATGTTGTTAACCCAATGTTTATAATATCAAAAGAGATTTTAAATTATTATATTATCATGATATTATGATGTACGAATATCTCTTAATATGATATATATACATTAAATGTCGTTACAACGATAATCGTTACATATATGTCTCGTTTCAAAATCATTAAGTTAGTAGTCTTGTTTTTACATATGTAGTTCATTGTTAATATACTTAATGATATGTTTAATTATCATAATATAATGTTAACTATATATATAACCATATATATGTCATCATATAGTTTTTACAAGTTTTAACGTTCGTGAATCACCGGTCAACTTGGGTGGTCAATTGTCTATATGAAACCTATTTCAATTAATCAAGTTTTAACAAGTTTGATTGCTTAACATGTTGGAAACATTTAATCATGTAAATATCACTCTCAATTAATATATATAAACATTGAAAAGTTCGGGTCACTACAGTACCTACCCGTTAAATAAATTTCGTCCCGAAATTTTAAGCTGTTGAAGGTGTTGACGAATCTTCTGGAAATAGATGCGGGTATCTCTTCTTCATCTGATCTTCACGCTCCCAGGTGAACTCGAGTCCTCTACGAGCATTCCATCGAACCTTAACAATTGGTATCTTGTTTTGCTTAAGTCTTTTAACCTCACGATCCATTATTTCGACGGGTTCTTCGATGAATTGAAGTTTTTTGTTGATTTGGATTTCATCTAACGGAATAGTGAGATCTTCTTTAGCAAAACATTTCTTCAAATTCGAGACGTGGAAAGTGTTATGTACAGCCACGAGTTGTTGAGGTAACTCAAGTCGGTAAGCTACTGGTCCGACACGATCAATAATCTTGAATGGTCCAATATACCTTGGATTTAATTTCCCTCGTTTACCAAATCGAACAACGCCTTTCCAAGGTGCAAATTTAAGCATGACCATCTCTCCAATTTCAAATTCTATATCTTTTCTTTTAATGTCAGCGTAGCTCTTTTGTCGACTTTGGGCGGTTTTCAACCGTTGTTGAATTTGGATGATCTTCTCGGTAGTTTCTTGTATAATCTCCGGACCCGTAATCTGTCTATCCCCCACTTCACTCCAACAAATCGGAGACCTGCACTTTCTACCATAAAGTGCTTCAAACGGCGCCATCTCAATGCTTGAATGGTAGCTGTTGTTGTAGGAAAATTCTGCTAACGGTAGATGTCGATCCCAACTGTTTCCAAAATCAATAACACATGCTCGTAGCATGTCTTCAAGCGTTTGTATTGTCCTTTCGCTCTGCCCATCAGTTTGTGGATGATAGGCAGTACTCATGTCTAGACGAGTTCCTAATGCTTGCTGTAATGTCTGCCAGAATCTTGAAATAAAGCTACCATCCCTATCAGAGATAATAGAGATTGGTATTCCATGTCTGGAGACGACTTCCTTCAAATACAGTCGTGCTAACTTCTCCATCTTGTCATCTTCTATTATTGGCAGGAAGTGTGCTGATTTGGTGAGACGATCAACTATTACCCAAATAGTATCAAAACCACTTGCAGTCCTTGGCAATTTAGTGATGAAATCCATGGTAATGTTTTACCATTTCCATTCTGGGATTTCGGGTTGTTGAAGTAGACCTGATGGTTTCTGATGCTCAGCTTTGACCTTAGAACACGTCAAACATTCTCCTACGTATTTAGCAACATCGGCTTTCATACCCGGCCACCAAAAATGTTTCTTGAGATCCTTGTACATCTTCCCCGTTCCAAGATGTATTGAGTATCTGGTTTTATGAGCTTCTCTAAGTACCATTTCTCTCATATCTCCAAATTTTGGTACCCAAATTCTTTCAGCCCTATACCGGGTTCCGTCTTCCCGAATATTAAGATGCTTCTCCGATCCTTTGGGTATTTCATCCTTTAAATTTCCCTCTTTTAAAACTCCTTGTTGCGCCTCCTTTATTTGAGTAGTAAGGTTATTATGAATCATTATATTCATAGATTTTACTCGAATGGGTTCTCTGTCCTTCCTGCTCAAGGCATCGGCTACCACATTTGCCTTCCCCGGGTGGTAACGAATCTCAAAGTCGTAATCATTCAACAATTCAATCCACCTACGCTGCCTCATATTCAGTTGTTTCTGATTAAATATGTGTTGAAGACTTTTGTGGTCGGTATATATAATACTTTTGACCCCATATAAGTAGTGCCTCCAAGTCTTTAATGCAAAAACAACCGCGCCTAATTCTAAATCATGTGTCGTATAATTTTGTTCGTGAATCTTCAATTGTCTAGACGCATAAGCAATCACCTTCGTTCGTTGCATTAATACACAACCGAGACCTTGCTTTGATGCGTCACAATAAATCACAAAATCATCATTCCCTTCAGGCAATGACAATATAGGTGCCGTAGTTAGCTTTTTCTTCAATAACTGAAACGCTTTCTCTTGTTCATCATTCCATTCAAATTTCTTCCCTTTATGCGTTAATGCAGTCAAGGGTTTTGCTATTCTGGAAAAGTCTTGGATGAACCTTCTGTAGTAACCAGCTAGTCCTAAAAACTGGCGTATGTGTTTCGGAGTTTTCGGGGTTTCCCACTTTTCAACAGTTTCTATCTTTGCCGGATCCACCTTAATACCTTCTTTGTTCACTATGTGACCGAGGAATTGAACTTCTTCCAACCAAAATGCACACTTTGAAAACTTAGCGTACAATTCTTCCTTCCTCAATACTTCTAACACCTTTCTCAAATGTTCACCGTGTTCTTGGTCATTCTTTGAGTAAATAAGTATGTCATCAATGAAAACAATGACAAACTTGTCAAGGTATGGTCCACACACTCGGTTCATAAGGTCCATGAACACAGCTGGTGCATTAGTTAAACCAAACGGCATGACCATAAACTCGTAATGACCGTAACGTGTTCTGAAAGCAGTCTTTGGAATATCATCTTCTTTCACCCGCATTTGATGATACCCGGAACGTAAGTCAATCTTTGAATAAACAGACGAGCCTTGTAGTTGATCAAATAAGTCGTCGATTCTCGGTAGTGGGTAGCGGTTCTTGATGGTAAGCTTGTTCAACTCTCGATAGTCGATACACAACCTGAATGTACCATCTTTCTTCTTGACAAACAAAACAGGAGCTCCCCACGGTGATGTGCTTGGTCGAATGAAACCACGCTCTAAAAGTTCTTGTAATTGGCTTTGCAGTTCTTTCATCTCGCTGGGTGCGAGTCTGTAAGGAGCACGAGCTATTGGTGCAGCTCCTGGTACAAGATCTATTTGAAATTCAACGGATCGATGTGGGGGTAATCCCGGTAATTCTTTCGGAAATACATCGGGAAATTCTTTTGCAATGGGAACATCATTGATGCTCTTTTCTTCAGTTTGTACTTTCTCGACGTGTGCTAGAACAGCATAGCAACCTTTTCTTATTAGTTTTTGTGCCTTCAAATTACTAATAATATGTAGCTTCGTGTTGCCCTTTTCTCCGTACACCATTAAGGGTTTTCCTTTTTCTCGTATAATGCGAATTGCATTTTTGTAACAAACGATCTCTGCTTTCACTTCTTTCAACCAGTCCATACCGATTATCACATCAAAACTCCCTAACTCTACTGGTATCAAATCAATCTTAAATGTTTCGCTAACCAGTTTAATTTCTCGATTCCGACATATATTATCTGCTGAAATTAATTTACCATTTGCTAATTTGAGTAAAAATTTACTATCCAAAGGCGTCAATGGACAACTTAATTTAGCACAAAAATCTCTACTCATATAGCTTCTATCCGCACCCGAATCAAATAAAACGTAAGCAGATTTATTATCAATAAGAAACGTACCCGTAACAAGCTCCGGGTCTTCCTGTACCTCTGCCGCATTAATATTGAAAACTCTTCCGCGGCCTTGTCCATTCGTGTTCTCCTGGTTCGGGCAATTTCTAATAATGTGGCCCGGTTTTCCACATTTATAACAAACTACATTGGCATAACTTGCTCCGACACTACTTGCTCCGCCATTACTCGTTCCGACACCATTTGTTCCTTTCGTTCTATTAACCCCTGGTCCGTAGACCTCACACTTCGCCGCGCTATGACCATTTCTTTTACACTTGTTGCAAAATTTGGTGCAGAACCCCGAGTGATTCTTTTCACACCTTTGGCATAGCTGCTTCTGATTGTTGTTGTTGTTGCGGTTATTATTGTTGTTGGGATGATTGTTGTAGTTGCTGTTGTTGTTGTTGTTGTTGTTGTTGTTGGGCCGTTTGTTGTAGTTGCGATTGATGTTGCGATTGTTGGGATAATTGTTGCGATTATTGTTGTAATTGCTGTTGTTGTATTGGTGATTCTTATCACCGTTTTCCTCCCACTTTCTTTTGACTTGCTTCACATTGGCCTCTTCAGCAGTCTGTTCTTTAATTCTTTCTTCAATCTGGTTCACTAGTTTGTGAGCCATTCTACATGCCTGTTGTATAGAGGCGGGCTCGTGTGAACTTATATCTTCTTGGATTCTTTCCGGTAATCCTTTCACAAATGCGTCGATCTTCTCTCCCTCATCTTCGAATGCTCCCGGACACAATAGGCACAATTCTGTGAATCGTCTTTCGTACGTGGTAATATCAAATCCTTGGGTTCGTAACCCTCTAAGTTCTGTCTTGAGCTTATTGACCTCGGTTCTGGGACGGTACTTCTCGTTCATCAAGTGCTTGAATGCTGACCACGGTAGTGCGTACGCATCGTCTTGTCCCACTTGCTCTAGATAGGTATTCCACCATGTTAACGCAGAACCTGTGAAGGTATGCGTAGCGTACTTCACTTTGTCCTCTTCAGTACACTTACTTATGGCAAACACCGATTCGACCTTCTCGGTCCACCGTTTCAATCCGATCGGTCCTTCGGTTCCATCAAATTCCAAAGGTTTGCAGGCAGTGAATTCTTTGAAGGTGCATCCTACACGATTTCCTGTACTGCTAGATCCAAGGTTATTGTTGGTATGTAGCGCAGCCTGTACTGCGGCTATGTTTGAAGCTAGAAAAGTACGGAATTCCTCTTCATTCATATTCATGGTGTGTCGAGTAGTCGGTGCCATTTCCTTCAAAATAGTCAAATGGAACAAGTTAATCATACAGAATATTAAGAGTAGTTAATAGTATTTCGTAGCATAATATGAACTCATTTATAAAAGCTTTTTCTTCATATTAGCGTTTTATAAGTTTAAATTCGGGTAGTACCTACCCGTTAAGTTCATACTTAGTAGCTAATATACAATTCAACTACTACAATTCTATATGAAAAACTGATTGTAATAATATTTCGCGTTCAAAATTTTTATACAATATTTTACAAACTTACAATACCGCTTATTTTACATAAAGCATGAAATATAGCACACAATAACTTTGATACAAGATAGTTGTGAAGATAATTCTAGCTAGTACACAAGTCGTTCAGCAAAGGCAATAAAGACACGTAATTCATACGTCCAGAAACAAGTCATGCATTCTGGTTTTACTAGGACTACTTCCCATCCTTGGTCTTGTGGAACATAACCGTTATGGCCATTGATAAGACAGCGTGTTGTAACGTCATCAAAGGGACGAGGGTTACGTAATGACCAACAGTCTCGTAATAACCTAAAAACCTCATTTCTTACCCCAATTACCGACTCCGTCACTTGTGGAAACGTTTTTGTTTAATAGTTGTAGACCGATGTTCTTGTTCTCACTTTGGTGAGAAGCGAACATTACTAATCCGTAAGCATAACATGCTTCTTTATGTTGCATGTTAGCCGCTTTTTCTAAATCACGAAGTCCAATATTCGGATATATTGAGTCAAAATAATTTCTTAACCCGTTGCGTAAAATAGCATTTGGGTTCCCCGCAATATATGCGTCAAAGTAAACACATCGTAACTTATGGGTTTCTCAATGTGATATCCCCCATCTTTCAAACGAAAGTCTCTTATAAACCAAGACATTCTTGGAACGTTCTTCGAATGTCTTACAAACTGATCTCGCCTTAAATAGTTGTGCCGAGGAATTCTGGCCGACTCTAGACAAGATTTCATCAATCATGTCTCCGGGTAGGTCTCTTAAAATATTGGGTTGTCTATCCATTTTGTGTTTTTAAACTGTAAAATAGACAAGAGTTAGATTCATAAAAAAATACTTATTAATACAAGCAATTTTTACATATATCATAAAGCATAAGAACACTATATTACATATATTACACCACACGAATACAACTATCATATTCCGACTCACTCGTTTCTTCTTCTTCGGTTTTGGTTCGTTTTGCCAAGTTTCTAGGGATATATGATGTTCCCCTAATACGAGCCGTCGTTATCCACATTGGTTTAGAAAAACCTGGTGGTTTAGAGGTTCCCGGGTCATTGTTACAACTTAAGGACTTCGGGGGTTGACGATACATATAACGTTCATCGAGGTTGGAATTAGATTTCTCTATTTTTATGCCCTTTCCCTTATTATTTTCTTTTGCCTTTTTAAATTCAGTTGGGGTAATTTCTATAACATCATCGGAATTCTCATCGGAATCCGATTCATCGGAGAATTGGTAATCCTCCCAATATTTTGCTTCCTTGGCGGAAACACCATTGACCATAATTAACCTTGGTCGGTTGGTTGAGGATTCTCTTTTACTTAACCGTTTTATTATTTCTCCCACCGGTTCCGATTCTTCTTCCGGTTCCGATTCTTCTTCCGGTTCCGACTCTTCTTCCGGTTCCTCTTCGGGAACTTGTGAATCAGTCCACGAATCATTCCAATTTACATTTGACTCTTCATTATTATTAGGTGAGTCAATGGGACTTGTTCTAGAGGTAGACATCTATCACATAATATCAAACACGTTAAGAGATTAATATATCACATAATATTCATATGTTAAAAATATATAGTTTCCAACAAAAATGTTAAGCAATCATTTTTTAAAGAAAACACGGTCGAAGTCCAGACTCACTAATGCATCCTAACAAACTCGATAAGACACACTAATGCAAATTTTCTGGTTCTCTAAGACCAACGCTCGGATACCAACTGAAATGTCCCGTTCTTATTGATTAAAAACGTTCCATATTAATTGATTTCGTTGCGAGGTTTTGACCTCTATATGAGACGTTTTTCAAAGACTGCATTCATTTTTAAAACAAACCATAACCTTTATTTCATAAATAAAGGTTTAAAAAGCTTTACGTAGATTATCAAATAATGATAATCTAAAATATCCTGTTTACACACGACCATTACATAATGGATTACAATACAAATATGTTACATCGAAATCAGTTTCTTGAATGCAGTTTTTACACAATATCATACAAACATGGACTCCAAATCTTGTCCTTATTTTAGTATGCAACAGCGGAAGCTCTTAGTATTCACCTGAGAATAAACATGCTTTAAACGTCAACAAAAATGTTGGTGAGTTATAGGTTTAACCTATATATATCAAATCGTAACAATAGACCACAAGATTTCATATTTCAATACACATCCCATACATAGAGATAAAAATCATTCATATGGTGAACACCTGGTAACCGACAATAACAAGATGCATATATAAGAATATCCCCATCATTCCGGGACACCCTTCGGATATGATATAAATTTCGAAGTACTAAAGCATCCGGTACTTTGGATGGGGTTTGTTAGGCCCAATAGATCTATCTTTAGGATTCGCGTCAATTAGGGTGTATGTTCCCTAATTCTTAGATTACCAGACTTAATAAAAAGGGGCATATTCGATTTCGATAATTCAACCATAGAATGTAGTTTCACGTACTTGTGTCTATTTTGTAAATCATTTATAAAACCTGCATGTATTCTCATCCCAAAAATATTAGATTTTAAAAGTGGGACTATAACTCACTTTCACAGATTTTTACTTCGTCGGGAAGTAAGACTTGGCCACTGGTTGATTCACGAACCTATAACAATATATACATATATATCAAAGTATGTTCAAAATATATTTACAACACTTTTAATATATTTTGATGTTTTAAGTTTATTAAGTCAGCTGTCCTCGTTAGTAACCTACAACTAGTTGTCCACAGTTAGATGTACAGAAATAAATCGATAAATATTATCTTGAATCAATCCACGACCCAGTGTATACGTATCTCAGTATTGATCACAACTCAAACTATATATATTTTGGAATCAACCTCAACCCTGTATAGCTAACTCCAACATTCACATATAGAGTGTCTATGGTTGTTCCGAAATATATATAGATGTGTCGACATGATAGGTCGAAACATTGTATACGTGTCTATGGTATCTCAAGATTACATAATATACAATACAAGTTGATTAAGTTATGGTTGGAATAGATTTGTTACCAATTTTCACGTAGCTAAAATGAGAAAAATTATCCAATCTTGTTTTACCCATAACTTCTTCATTTTAAATCCGTTTTGAGTGAATCAAATTGCTATGGTTTCATATTGAACTCTATTTTATGAATCTAAACAGAAAAGTATAGGTTTATAGTCGGAAAAATAAGTTACAAGTCGTTTTTGTAAAGGTAGTCATTTCAGTCGAAAGAACGACGTCTAGATGACCATTTTAGAAAACATACTTCCACTTTGAGTTTAACCATAATTTTTGGATATAGTTTCATGTTCATAATAAAAATCATTTTCTCAGAATAACAACTTTAAAATCAAAGTTTATCATAGTTTTTAATTAACTAACCCAAAATAGCCCGCGGTGTTACTACGACGGCGTAAATCCGGTTTTACGGTGTTTTTCGTGTTTCCAGGTTTTAAATCATTAAGTTAGCATATCATATAGATATAGAACATGTGTGTAGTTAATTTTAAAAGTCAAGTTAGAAGGATTAACTTTTGTTTGCGAACAAGTTTAGAATTAACTAAACTATGTTCTAGTGATTACGAGTTTAAACCTTCGAATAAGATAGCTTTATACGTATGAATCGAATGATGTTATGAACATCATTAATACCTTAATTTCCTTGGATAAACCTACTGGAAAAGAGAAAAATGGATCTAGCTTCAACGGATCCTTGGATGGCTCGAAGTTCTTGAAGCAGAATCATGACACGAAAACAAGTTCAAGTAAGATCATCACTTGAAATAAGATTGTTATAGTTATAGAAATTGAACCAAAGTTTGAATATGATTATTACCTTGTATTAGAATGATAACCTACTGTAAGAAACAAAGATTTCTTGAGGTTGGATGATCACCTTACAAGATTGGAAGTGAGCTAGCAAACTTGAAAGTATTCTTGATTTTATGTAACTAGAACTTGTAAAATATATGAAGAACACTTAGAACTTGAAGATAGAACTTGAGAGAGATCAATTAGATGAAGAAAATTGAAGAATGAAAGTATTTGTAGGTGTTTTTGGTCGTTGGTGTATGGATTAGATATAAAGGATATGTAATTTTGTTTTCATGTAAATAAGTCATGAATGATTACTCATATTTTTGTAATTTTATGAGATATTTCATGCTAGTTGCCAAATGATGGTTCTCACATGTGTTAGGTGACTCACATGGGCTGCTAAGAGCTTATCATTGGAGTGTATATACCAATAGTACATACATCTAAAAGCTGTGTATTGTACGAGTACGAATACGGGTGCATACGAGTAGAATTGTTGATGAAACTGAACGAGGATGTAATTGTAAGCATTTTTGTTAAGTAGAAGTATTTTGATAAGTGTATTGAAGTCTTTCAAAAGTGTATAAATACATATTAAAACACTACATGTATATACATTTTAACTGAGTCGTTAAGTCATCGTTAGTCGTTACATGTAAATGTTGTTTTGAAACCTTTAGGTTAACGATCTTGTTAAATGTTGTTAACCCAATGTTTATAATATCAAAAGAGATTTTAAATTATTATATTATCATGATATTATGATGTACGAATATCTCTTAATATGATATATATACATTAAATGTCGTTACAACGATAATCATTACATATATGTCTCGTTTCAAAATCATTAAGTTAGTAGTCTTGTTTTTACATATGTAGTTCATTGTTAATATACTTAATGATATGTTTAATTATCATAATATAATGTTAACTATATATATAACCATATATATGTCATCATATAGTTTTTACAAGTTTTAACGTTCGTGAATCACCGGTCAACTTGGGTGGTCAATTGTCTATATGAAACCTATTTCAATTAATCAAGTCTTAACAAGTTTGATTGCTTAACATGTTGGAAACATTTAATCATGTAAATATCACTCTCAATTAATATATATAAACATGGAAAAGTTCGGGTCACTACATATATATATATATATATGTACAAGTAAAAACGACTTTCCTACAGTAAAACCCTAGTTGCTACAGTAAAAATTACTTCGCTACAGTAAAACACTATTTGCTACAGTAAAACACTATTTGCTACAGTGAAACCGTATTTTGCTACAGTGCTACAGTGAAAACGACTTTGCTACAGTGATTTGCTACAGTAACACTATTTGATGTCGGCGAACTAGCAAACAAAAACGGAAAAGGCGGCCATGCGATCGCATGGCAAAAACACTGAAAACTCATGCGATCGCATGAGCTACAGTAAATCGAAAAGTAATATAAATACGCAGTTTGTTCAACGAAGTTTTTCACATTTATCTCTTAATATTTATATTTACATTATAATTATAATTTTAAATTTATGTTTAATAATAATAAGGTATATACGAGGGTGTTTTTAATTCGGGTTTCAAACCGCTTTAAGCTAAGGAAATATTAGGTATTATTCGGGGTATTGTTCTTGAATCCAAGGCCAACCATACAGTCATCTACCATCATTACGTCTACGCAATTTGCCTACAATATTGAATCGCAATATTGAACTGTGAGTTTATAGTCTCCCTTTTTAAATACTTTAAATATTTTTGGGCTGAGAATACATGCAATTTATTTTAAACGCGATAAGACACAAGTACATACTAAATTCTACACTGAGTTAAACCGAAAATCCCTTAGCTTTGGTAACTAGTAGCTGCCAGTACATAGGATATGGACTGGTGGGCGCGAATAATTGTATATGGATCCATAGGGCTTGACATCCCCGTCCGAGCTAGAGCGCTAGCCTTTTAACGGACGTATATTATTTGAGTTTAAGACACGTTGGTTTGCGTGTATTAAAACGAATGGGGTAATTATCACTATAGCGTTAAGTTTAGTTACCAGGGTGCTCTGTTACGTAGAATCTATTGATAAACTTTTGATGAAATCTTGTGGTCTATCTTTATATATGTTTATGACTCGAGCAATTAAACCTATAACTCACCAACATTCGTGTTGACTTTTTAGCATGTTTTATTCTCAGGTCCTTAGAATGCTTCCGCTGTGATGTGCTTGTTGCCTGCATGGAGTCTCTTATGCTTTGTACAAAGTTTATTGCATTCAAAATAAAACTGCGTTGTGTAATAAATAATTGGACTGTGATGTCAACCTGTAAATTAAAGACTTATGTATTTCGGGGTTTTGCTTATACCTAAGCACTTGCCCACATGTTTATAACTTTCTATGTTTAGAAAGTCACTTATTTTAATGAATGCAATATTTTATCAAAACGTATCATATAGAGGTCAAAATCTCACTGTGGAATCAATGATCAACGTGCCGCGTCAATAGCGATTTTGACGGGTCATTACAAGAATGGTCTGGTGCTGCAACAACTCGTCTATAGTTCTACCCGAGACTGTCCCAGCCCACTGCCAATTGAAATTAATACCATCCATGCCTTTTTGAACTCGGTCACCAACTCTTGCATCCTTGAACACTTCTAGTTGAAATAATCTTGGGAAAAGATCCTTGAACTTGTGATTACCTATCCAAAGATCTTTCAAAAAACGAGTATCCAACTCATTACCAATTTCACGTCTAAAAGAAAGATTAAACGATAAGTCGAACTTGGAGAACGGCCTACTTTTTTAATTGTATATTGTATGTATATTATAATAATAATTATTATAATTATAATTATAATTATAATATCATATTATTAAACTATTAAATTAAATATCAATTTGCTAACGACAGCTCTAAAGTTGTCGTTAACACACTTTAATTCATTATACAGGGGTTATTTGTTACTTTCAAAATGACAATTATCAAACTCTACGATACATCAAAGCATATTAACGACGGTCTTAAAGATTGTCGTTAACGAAAATCTATTAAATATTATTATTTTACAGAATAAGAAATGTGAGAGTTACAAGATAAAAATAAAAAGGTTCTCATAGACGTGTGTGTCATGTGATAGCGATGAAAAAGAAAGACAAAAGAAAAAAGAAAAAAGAAAAAAGAAAAATAAAGTATTTAATGATGAATATGGACAATGAAAGGGATGATTATCATCTAAAAATTTTGTTCTTACGGTCAAAACATAATGAGAATTAATAGCGAAGTAATTTTTGTTTTTGTTTTTTCGAAAATAACAAAATATACTGTATAAATCAAGGCTCTTTTATCAAAAATAAAAAAACCAAACCGAAATACAATAAATGTCACGACCCCACCTTAACCCTCGAGACGAATTGTCAGGAGTGAAGCTAGAATTAGTGATAACTGGTGCCACAAATAGTAACGAAATAATTCGTATAAATGATAATCATTCGTTGAAAAAGTTCGTAGTTGGTTCATCCGTAGTATTACTAGCAATTGCTTTTCTTTATGTGACACCACGAAGATAACCGTTTAAAATTTTGTAACACATTCGATTATGTAAATATTATTTCACAAGCTTAATCAAAATCAATGAAAATTATTTTAATAATCGAACGATATGAAAAATGTTTTTCAATTTCAACAAACATCTTATTATAAACTAAGCACAATTAAATGCTCATAAGATTTACAAATCATCACATCACAAGATATATTATCTAAACAAAATATGTATTTTAATGTGCTTTGATAAAGAAACTTTTTTAAAAACTTAATTTCTAATGATTTATTTGTGTAACTAAAAGGACTCGTGGAATCACGAGTTTATTTAAGCAAAACAGATTAATTATACGTTTTAGATATAAGTAAATGTAAATGCTAAAGTCATTTAGTTTAGCCTTAAAATAAAAATGCAAGTGGTAAAATAGAATAAACTAAGAAAATATATTAAAGTGAACTATAAGTATGTTCATAAAACTATTTGAGTATGTTGAATAATAGTAGTAGTAACCACTTTCAAATGCAAATTAATAGATAATTGAAGAATCTAAACTACACTAAAAAAAATATCGACGAATCAACAACTTTCATATGTAGATGCTTGCAAACAAATGTAATCGACAGGGCTTGAAGATATCGTTCTAAATAAGTGCATGATTATCCCATGCATGCTTAACAACAAAACTTGACATATTCAACTTCATCAACAGCATGTTAAAAAAATAGCAAATATTGTTTAAGTGTATATTCTATGTTAATGTTATTAATATTGAACGCAAATTTAACAAGTCTGATTTAAGTAAGTTGCATAATGAATAACAAAATTAACACTTATTATTTAAAATAAAATATAAATGTAGAATCATACTTGTAACAAATTCATATTATAAGCTTTGTAGAACTTCCTTGTAAATAACATGAGTCCTACTATTGACAACATTTATGTCCTTATCATATATAAGTATATTCAATCGGTTTTTATTCTTTAACTCTAGAAATAGTAACGTAGATGAAATTTAAATAATTCAATTTTTAAATGAACATAAGTTGCCTAATGAGAAGATGGTTAAGGTATTGCAATGAAGTTTCCATAGTATGAGGTTACACCCCGAATTCTCTAATACCGTCTTTAAGATGCAACCAGAAAACTAAAAAGAACTCCCGATAACCAAAGAATCGTAAATGCACTCGCCAACAAAATGACCACCTAAAAGCATTAGCCAATCGAATCCAACCTACATAGGGTCAAGAAAATACCGAGAGACCTCTCAGAGAACCTAGCCCTTTCAACTATGTCGGCAACAACATCAGAACTGGCCGAAAAAGAACCGACGATGAGCAAGGTGGAACGTATGTAAACAACAACCAAACAGACCGAATAATGAGACACGAAACCATCTAGCCAACCGGTCAAAATCCGACAGGAACTCCGGCCCAACTTCCAGCAGTAACTCCGGTCCAAATCTAGCGAGGTAGCAAAAGCGACCGAGGGGCAGGGAACTAGAAGATAAGGAAGAAAGAAAACGAGAAAAGTCCACCGAACTCAAACCCCATAATTGATGCAGAATCCGACAAGCAGAAAGTAACAAAACCTCCATTTTTGAAAAAAGGTAAAGATATAAATTGCAGGGAAAAAAAATTCCAGTCACGAACTAACCAACGGCCAGAGTAAAATACGACGACAACCAACCCAAAAAACCGACGAGAAAATAAATGATGACCAAGCTCCCAAAAACCGAAGGAGAACGAAGACCAAGTAGCGCAACCAGAAAAACAACTCCGGCAAGAAGAATGCACGTGAAGAGCTTACGACATTCACTGCCTGCCACCGGAGTTGAAAATGGCAGGATGACCGGAGCTTTGAAAAACCATTAAAATGGTTCGGAAAAAGGGAATAAAAGAAAAGAGAACAAGTGATAACAAAAGCCAGCCTTACCTCCTGCGAGATGCTGGAGGCGTAGCGGCACCACAAAGAGATTAGGGTTCCGACCGGAAACTAGGGAGAAAAGGGGAGAGAATTACCTGTTGGTTTTTTTACGTCTCTATTTATACTACCCAGGATTCCCGAAGTTGTTGTTAACATGCCAGCTACACACATGTTTAATTTCCCTTACAACCGTACCATTTGCGGTCGTTTAGTATGACACTTTCTACAGTTGATTTCACATTCGATTTTGATGTTTTTACAAATTCATAAAATGTTGTACCTCTGGAGATCAGTGGTTAACGCCTTCCCTATTAATTCAAAAGACCAGAGTTCAATCCCTTTCTTTTACCAGAAAAATCTATCCATTTACCGGTTTTCTGATTACTCAAGTCACGATAATCAAAATTCACATCCTAATGAAAAGATACAGCATCATTTCTTATATTTAGCAACTTAATTCCTTGTTAAAATACAACACTACTTTTTGGCTAACACTACTGAAATACTCCAAAATCATCTGTCCGAATACATGATCATTATTCATAACACTGTAACAAACTGCTCTAAAGGTCTATTTCTAACTCAGTATCGATCTGATGTAGTCTAATCGAATTGAATTGGGTCATAGGCTGGGGATCTTTTAGATGGAAAAAAAAAATACATTTGTGCCTCAAGGATGAAATCGATTGAATACAAGAGCAAGACACGAAAACACAACCAAAAACAAAAAGTCACGATAACACGATTCCTTGATATAGTCAAGGATAATACTAATAGTAATTATATTCATTCATATATCTAATATCCATATCTATATCTTTATATAGAAAACAACATAGACACAAAGTGTCACGCACACTTACTAGCTGCAATATTGAGTCTATATATAGAAAGACATCATGAAAACATTTAGATATAAGATGGTTGAAACATAAATATTAGCATCAACTTATTTCACTAAACAATAATAGTGCATTCACACATGAAACCACACATAGTTTCTAGTCACGGAAACTGCAAAGGAAAACACATCCTGCACAAAATAGACAATTAGAAGATCAATACATTGATTATTGCAGCTGTTAAAATTGAGAATCTTCAAATTAATTTGATCAACACACATGTTCCATTATTACCTTTCCATTATTTTTTAATTTGACCAACCTATATCGAACTTTTTATAATTAACCTACTAGCTAATTCTTTTCATAAAACCCATCTAACAAAATAACATGTTATAAATCGGAAAATTAAATTTTTTTTTCAAAAGTTTTGGGTAAAGAAACTTACAGAAAGGAGCGGTAGTCCACCTCTGGTTATCACCCTTTGTCCATTTAAAAAGATAAATCTTGGTGCCATCACGCACGCCACCATGATCTTTATCACCATTCCATGCATCTACATTAAGCTTAATGTTATTAACCATCCTTATTGCGTGATAACCGTCGCCCAGATCTTTGCTTTGGGTCCAAAGAACCGATTCATCAAGCTTATCTGGATTGTATTCCACCAGTTGAACCTGCATAAACATCCACAGATTAACCGTCAAAATTTTCCACATCCAATCATTTGAAGTACTAAAACAATTAACAACATCTAATGCGAATGAATATTCATAATAGACCCAAGACACTTGAAACTAATCAACACTGAAAATGCAATAATCAGATTCATCGATTTATGATTGTAGATGAAAATTCATACGGGATGTTCAGCGCCAACAGAGTGTTTAATTGCTTGACCAGTAGCTTTGTTGACCAGAGCAAAAGAGGGAAAACCTTCTTCATCCTTCACTCTTGTACTAAACTTCTCTTCCTTTATCCAATGCTGTATTAATTCAAGTCAACCAAATTATGAGTTGCATAATATACAAAAAAGTTATGAAACTACGTACTAAATACGCAAGTTAACTGTTTAGAATAACAGCATATTAACACGCTCTATCAATCAGTCATGTACCAAATCTATGTACGGATCTTAGGGGCATTGCCCCTAGCGAAAGTAACGAAATGACCAGATCCATTTAAACCCGAAAAACCAGTTTTGGACAAATCCTGATTTAATAGTCAAAGTTGGTGTCACTTGTTCTATTGTATAGTTTCAGACATATCATGAACACGTACAGGAGCTATTTTCTGAATCTTAGGCCCCGTTTGGCTCACGGAAGCAGAATTGGAATTGAATTTAGACAAGCATCGTGTCTAGATTCAATTCCAATTCCGCCGGAATCCCATTGGATTCCATGAGCCAAACAGGGCCTTAATAACTACTAAATAGTGTGTACTATCAATTACAAGATTTTTTACATAACGACAAACCCACACACCCTACCTACTTTTACACAATTAATGTCTTAAACAGCACTCGAACTCGAACCCATGACCTCAAGGTCAGAAGGATCCTCGATACAGCTAGGCCAAAGGCCCTTTGGTCAATTTTACAAGATAACTACTACCAAATTGGCGATTTTTACATTATATTTGAAGAAGTGTGTGAACTTTACAGGGGTCAAGCTAACATGTGATGTGACAATTAGCTAGTGTATGTTTGATTTTTGTGTATTGGAAACTTAATTGTAAAGGGGTAAGTGTACCTGATGATGATCAGATGGGTTGGTAGGTGCAAGAACAACATGACCGTTACGGATGGTAACAGAGTAATCAGATTTGGCCTTACTATAAAACCTAACTGTTGGTTTATTATCGGTGTATTTAGGTGGAGTGTGGTGGGTGGTTTGGTGAGATACATGGTGCACTGCTGGTGGTGGTGGCTGATGGTGGACCGGTGGCGGTGGTTGATGGTGGACCGGTGGTGGTGGTGGTTGGTGGTAAGGTGGAGTGTTGTGATGGTGACGATCCATTTTTGTGATTAGTGGTTGGGTTAAGTTTGTTTTTGAAGTTGGAAAAATTAAGGAAGTGATGGTGAAAGATCTTGATTTTGGCCGGTGAGGGAAAATATAAAACCAGGTGAGAATATGTGCCACGTATGCCACGCAGGGGGACTTAATTGAAAAATTAATTATGCGTTTTATTTAATAAAAAATCGTTTCGTATCGTAATATCAATTAATTGTATAAAACGTCTTATATATTTAATATTTAATTTTAATTATAATTATAATGTTAGAAAACACAATAGTTTAATGATTATTTTGTGTTATGTGTTTGGTGTATCATCATATTTGATAATTAAAATAACAATTTAACGCTAATAAAGAAACGTAATTCAAGAAACAAAAGGCGATCGAACAAAACAAACATGCGTACGTATTTTTAGAAACAAAGTTAGAGATTTTTTTAAGATTGGAAAAATGGTTAGCGAAAAAATGTAAGTAAGAATTTTTACAATGGATGGTAAAAGATTTAAAAGTGAAAGGGTAAAGAACAAAATAAAGTTAAAATGTGAAAGGAATTGAAAATAATTAAAAAAAAAAAAAAAAAAAATAGGGTGCATAGTAAAAGATTCAAAAGTGAAAGGATTAAGAAACATTATAAATTATAATTAATTTTCATATATGAGCAAAATGGTTGGTTGGTTTAAGATAGATCAACATGGCCGTATGAATATTGACCGAGTAATCAGATTTAGCCTTGGTGTAAATCCGAAATGCTGATTTATTATTTGCATATTTAGCTGTAGTGGCATGATGACTCTAGTGTAATATTTTCTTTCATAAAATCTTACTCCTCCTCTTTTGCTCTCTCTTTATTTCTTCTCTATTCTCTCTTTATAAATCTCGAATATTGTAGCTGAGCCTTCATTTTGACATGATTTTATTCGCTTTCTCAAAAGCCCGTCTATTAGCACTACATACGAACTCCAATTGGGATCTAGCTCGTTTGTACTTATCTCATTTCACACCTTTCATAGTTTCTATGCACCCCAACCCACAAAACTTTATATTAGACATTACATACGAATTTTGCATGTTAGTTGAGTGTTTAACATATGTCCGGCAAACGGGTCAGGTTGGGTCGGTTTTGGTAACGGGTCAAAATGGTTTTGGGTTGAAATGGGTCATAGGTCAAATGGGTCAATTTTTTAAATGGTTCAAAATGGGTCAGGTTGGGTCGGTTTGGGTAACGGGTCGAAACGGGTCATAGGTCAGTTGGGTCAAATGGGTTACATCACTTTTTTTTTTTTACATTTATTACATTATTTGAGTTATTATTATATATTATATATACATAAGAACTGTTAATATACATAATAAATGATATAACCATGAATGCTTTCATGAATTTTTGACGGATGAAACTTTTTATGTTCGATCCATTTGACCCATTCACAAAACTCATTATACCTATTTCTATTTGTTGATCTTTGAGTATTGATACTCATTAGATATGTTCCTTCATTTTTTTATAGGACTCAATACGTTGGAGAGAAACCCATTTGGATCTTTTTTTTAGATTTTGATTTACATTGTTAGGCTTAATTTTTCTCAAGATCCAATTGACCTGAAAGCTCGACCCATTTGACCCGAATTTGAGTGTATGGTGTCATGACCCGGAAAATTTCGACTTATTTTGAACATTAATTCTCTAAATGATTTCATAATTCTGACACGATAAGCAAAGTCTGTAATGTTGAGTCTCAAAATTTTTGAACTGTTATTATATATTCAATTGACCTTCGACCATTCCCGACGATTCACGAACAACTAATTGTAAATAGTTACGTATATATTTAAATATATATAAATAATAATTTGAAATGTATTATATTAGAATTAACTATGTAAAATAAAACAATATACAATAATAATTATTTAAAACATATCTATAAAGTATATTAAAAATAAATATTAAAGGATTGTAATACTCGTTTGATGTTTCGATAGATATTAAACTAGTTTAATACGAACTTATATGATTTTAAAATAAACGGTGATCCGAAAATGAGTTATATAAATTTCAGACTTATTAGAAATGTATTTAAGATCTAATTATTAAATTTTAATACATTTTATATTTTACGTAAGATCGAGCGCGGATAGTGATTTAAATTTTATTTAATAAATTTTATGTAAGATCCTGTTTTCACAGAAGGTTGGGACGCCGTCCAGAATATGGGACACCGTCCCAGTGTGAAGGACTGGACGCCGTCCAGACTGTTTGGACGCCATCCAAATGGTCTGGCGGGCCAGCTGTATTGTTTTTTTAGATATTTAAATGGGTATTTTGGTAATTTCACATGGGGACCAAATTTAAACCTCTTTATCAGTTTTTGGAGCATCATTTACTCCATCTACAACCACCACACCCCTTCCACTTAAATTCTAGAGAGTGAGAGTGATTCTTGTGTGAAAAAGCTCAAATCGAAGAGGAAGAAACTTGTTTCGGGTTAGAGCTCGAGTATTAAAGTTGTTCATCTCCTCACTAGCTACATTTTGATTGTAGTGGTAAGTCTTAACCTTGATTTCCTTGTTTTAAATTGTTAAGGGGTTAGGGTTTGGGTTATAGATGAGCATAAAACCCATTTGCTAGTGATTTGAGGGTTTTTGGGTAAGTTTGGGTCATGAGGACTCACAGACGACTAACCCAGGGTTTTGAAATGTTAAGTTGTGTTTATGGGTCTTAAATGTTAGTAAATCACTAGCACATTTAGTGTTTAAAGTGAATGGGTGTATTTGGGTTTGTTAGTGACTCAAATGAGCGTGTTAACCTTGAAATGGGTCAAATGAGTCTTTGATGACCTAAGTGGGTTAATGGGTGTGAAAATGTGATAACCTTGTGTTAAAAGGTGTATTAAGACCATAATTGAAGTATTGGTAAGGGTTTGACATAATCCCGACCTAGTGTTTGAATGAATGGTGCAAATGGGTCACGTTTGCACTATGGGCCGAATGGCACTAGAATGGCGAATAAGTTGGTTGACCAACTTGAATGAATGATTGATATATGTGCATAATGTAATAGGTACGTTACCTTGAAGTTGCGAGCTTGGTTTATCAATTCACCAAAGGCGTAAGTTGAGTGGAATAATTATGTGTGCACGTATATAATGTATTTATTTGTGTAGTATGAATGTGGCATTGTCGCGGTTTTCAAGACACCACATTCTAAGTAACGAGTAGTATTGTCGTGGTGTTCAAGATACTACTCATTGTTTGATTGACATGTGGTATTGTCGCGGTGTTTAAGACACCACATTGTCATGGGAGTGGATGCCACGGTGTTCAAGGCACCACTCATTGTTTTGATTGGCATGTAGAATCGTCGCGGTGTTCAAGACGCCACATTGTCATGGGGGTGAGTTAGTCGCGTTGTTCAAGACATCACCCGGGGGATTAGTGATTACGCGGTGTTTAAGTAACACTAATGGATGTTATGAACTCCGACGGTCTTTTACGAACACCGTTCCCTAGTACGATTGGTTAACCATGGTTGTATGAATTTTGTATTAGCATATTTAATTGTGAACTATATGCTATTGGTATTGCTAGCTCGTTGTGAATTGCGGATATTGGTATATGCATAATGTTTTGCATAGTTGTCGAATTGCTAGCTTGTGCGTGGTATTGTGTAAGTAATGCAAGTAAGTAGGTTATATATGTATATGTATAACTATTGCACTCACTAAGCTTTAGCTTACCCTCTCGTTGTTTATCTTTTTAGGCTCGGGCTTGGATAAAGGCAAAGGTATTCAATTGGATTAGTGGTCTCCCGCTTGTTTTGATAGGGGATGCTTTTGGGTGTTTAGCTTTTGAAGTTTGACTGAGATTGGGTAGTTTAACCCCAAACACCATGCTCTAGGTGTCGTTTGGAATTTAAACTCTTAAGGTCGAAACTTGTATTTTGAACGAAACTTGTAAAATGGGCGCTTGTGGGCCTGGTGATGTAAAACTTGTTTTGATGATGGAAATCTCTTAGTTTTACTTATTATGACTTGTAATAAAAGGGTTTTCGTTTAAAAGTTTCGGGAAGCGGGATTTCCACTTGTGTAAATTGGAACCCGAGATCAGAACCTGGCAGTTCATTGGGACGCCGTCCCAAAAGGTTGGACGCCGTCCAAGCCTTCGTTACTGGACGCCGTCCAGAATTCTGGACGCCGTCCAGATGTACTGTCCCCGAATTTTTTTTTTAGGGTGTTTTTGGATTAATGAAGTCGGGTTGTTACAAGTGGTATCAGAGCATGGTCTAAGGGATTTAGGCGACTTGAGATAGGTGCCTAGACTTAGACTTTATTGTGTGTGCGCTTTATGCCGGACTTGTAGGACTTCGGGTCGGATCGGGAATCGTTAGTGCTTAGGTTTATGTGATCTAACCTTGCGCTAAGTGTTTTGTGTTGTATTTGCAATCATCAAGCGAGATAGACGTTGTACTAGTGAGTTAATGCGAAGTGCTCGCGTAATAATGACTAGCTACCATTATTACGGGTGCAATTCGTGTCAAACAAGCGATGTACGATGATTGTTGAGCAAGATGAGGTGTTGAGGTGTATATGTGTATATATATGTGTTATGTCTTTTCGTTTCGATGTTTAATCTCTTCCGTTTTATAGAATGAAGATGAGAAACGGACACGACACCGATAATGGGGGCACAAGCGAGGACCCCGAGTTCACGGCCAAGGTTGAGGCCATTTTGAAAAGTCATCATGCGTCGTTCCTAGAAGATGTTAAGAAGATGTTTCTAGATACGATTGACGAGCAACTAGTCAACGTAGTAAAAGATCAAATTAAAGTTGTCCTTCAAGAGGACAATGTTGGAAGATGAGACTTTTTCTATAAGAATTTCAAGGATTCTCAACCTCCCACCTTTGACGGTGAAAGAGACCCTCTTAAGAGTGTCCGTTGGATCTCCGATATGGAGGGGGCTTTCCGTACTTATGAATGCCCTCTCGATAAGAAGACAAGGTACGGGTGTAGTATGATGAGGGGCGATGCAAAGTTGTGGTAGGACGCAAAGATCCAAGTTTATGGTAAAGAACAATGCATGGAATTCACTTGGGATGAATTCAAGGCAGAGTTTTTCGACGAATACTGAACTTCGGCCGATCTTACAAGGCTTAAGGACGAGTTACGTTCCTTGAGGTAAGGGTCGATGGATTTGAACACTCTCAAATCCGTGTTTTTGTCCAAGACCCAATTTTTCCTGGAGTATGTCGGGAATGATAAAATGTTGAAAGAAGATTTCTATCGAATCTTTAATGATAGTTATCAAGAGAAGATTAGTGTGAATGTGGTAAAGAGTTTTGATGAGTTGTTCAATATGGCCAAAGGTTTTGAGGCGCTTGTGTTGAGAAAGAGTGGCTTTACTTTTGGCAAGAGGAAGTTCGAAGCTACTAGTCATTCGAACAAGAAGGGTAAAGGTGCAACCGAGAGTGTCGGTAGTGTGAAGAAGAGTGTTCTCGGAGAATTCCGTTATTCTTGTCACAATTGTGGACAAAAAGGGCATATGGCCCGTGATTGCACCAACCCATCTTCCACAATCAAGCTCACTTGTTATAATTGTGGTAAAGAAGGGCACAAGAGACCGGAATGCCCCGATTTGCGCAATGATAATGTTAAGCGGCTAGAGAAGGCGGCGTGTACGGCTAGGTGTCGCAACTATTTGATGACGAATGATGAAGCCAAATAATCTAACGAAGTTGTCTCAGGTACTTTCATGGTCAACTCTAATCCGGCGAGGATGCTTTTTGATAGTGGTGCTAACTTGTCGTTTGTATCACCAAAATTTGTGCCTAAACTTAATAAACCGTTAACTAAGTTAAGTCGTCCGGTAGAAGTCAAAATAGCTGACGGCAAGACGGTGCTAGTGGTTGATGTGTGTAAAAATTGTGATGTTGTGTTTGGTGCCGAAAACTTTAAAATTGACCTCATCCCGATGATTCTGGGTGATTTTGATATCGTTGTTGGTATGGATTGGCTCGATCATAATAGAGCCGATATTGCATGCCATGAAAAATCTGTTCGCGTGAAAACCCCAAGTGGGGGAGAGTTAATTATTCATGGCGATAAGTGAAGGAGACTTGTGTCGATATGTTCTTTTGCACGGGCACGTCGTTTCCTTGTTAGTGGTGGCATGGCTTTTCTTGCCCATGTTGTTGATACTCGTGATGAGCCACCACCCATTCGTGAAATTCCGGTGGTGAGTGAATTTGAAGACGTTTTTCCGGATGAGTTACCGGGTGTTCCGGCGGAAAGACAAGTTGAATTTCGCATTGAGTTGGTTCCGGGGGCTACCCCTATTGCTAAAACTCCTTATTGTTTAGCGCCGACGGAAATGTAAGAGTTGTTAAATCAAACCCAAGAGTTACTTGAAAAGGGTTTTATTCGACCGAGTGCTTCGCCATGGGGCACTCCGGTTTTATTCGTGAAGAAGAAGGATGGTAGTATGCGGATGTGCATCGATTATCGGGAGTTGAATAAAGTGACGATCAAGAATCGTTATCCATTGCCTCGGATTGACGATTTGTTTGATCAACTCCAGGGTGCAACGTATTTCTCTAAGATTGACCTACGGTCCGGCTATCACCAAATGCGGGCCCGTGAGGAAGATATTAAGAAAACGGCTTTTCGAACTCGTTACGGGCATTTTGAATTCATAGTAATGCCTTTTGGTCTTATGAATGCACCGGCGGCATTCATGGATCTTATGAACCGAGTGTGCCAACCTATGTTGGACAAGTCGGTAATTGTGTTCATTGACGACATACTTGTCTATTCGAAAAGTATGAAGGAACATGAACATCATTTGGGGGATGTGTTAAAGACGTTGCGGAAGGAGAATTTGTACGCTAAATTCTCCAAATGTGAATTTTGGCTAAGGGAAATTCAATTCCTGGGTCATATTGTGAACAAAGATGGTATTCAAGTGGATCCGGGGAAGATTGAGACGGTGAAGAGTTGGGGACGACCGACTACGCCTACAAAAATCCGAAGTTTTCTCGGATTGGCCGGTTATTATCCTCGGTTTATCCAAGAGTTTTCCAAGATTACTTCTCCATTGACGAAGTTGACTAGAAAGAACGCGAGATTTAATTGGGAAAACGAGCAAGAAATTACTTTCCAATTGTTAAAAGAGAAGTTATGTCAAGCTCCGGTTTTAGTGTCGCCGGAAGGTGTAGAAGACATGACAGTTAATTGTGATGCTTCTTTAAATGGGATCGGTTGTGTCCTAATGCAACGAGGTAAAGTCATCGCGTATGCCTCTCGACAATTAAAGGAACATGAAACGAGATATCCGGCTCATGATCTTGAGTTGGTGGCAGTTGTACATGCGTTGAAAATTTGGCGCCATTACTTGTATGGTGTCAAGTGTACGATTTATTCGGATCACAAGAGCTTGAAACATCTTTTTGATCAACGGGATTTGAATTATCGACAACGTAGATGGATGGATGTGGTGAAAGACTATGATTGTGAAATACTTTATCATTCGGTTAAAGCGAATGTGGTCGCGGATGCGTTAAGTCGGAAGAGTCAACTAAAATGTCCCGTTCATATTGATTATAAACGTCCCATATTAATTGATTTCGTTGCGAGGTTTTGACCTCTATATGAGACTGATAATGCTAAAAATGAACATATATTTCATAGCATTATCCCTCAAGAAAGACAAGCTTTTGGTTGCAATTGTTCTATTTACAAGTGATATTCGTTTAAATATTAAAAGGTGAAGACAAAAGACAGATTCGACAAATTGAAGACGCAAACGACCAAAAAGCTCAAAAGTACAAAGTACAATCCAAGAGGTTCAAATTATTGATGAGAAACGTCTAAAAGTTACAAGAGTACAAGCCGCAAAATGCAAAGTACAAGATATTAAATAGTACGAAAGGACGTTCGAAAATCCGGAACCGGGACCAGAGTCAACTCTCAACGCACGACGCAACGGACTAAAAATTACAAGTCAACTATGCACATGAATATAATATAATATATAATTAATTCTTAAAATTATATATATATATATTATATTATATATTAAAACCGTCGGCAAACAAGAAAACAAAGTTATGTGAGCTGTCCCTAGACTCCATGCGATCACATGGCAAATGTGACGCCCCGTACTAAATCAACATGTACGGACCATCAACAACAGGATCATTACAAGGTCAAACACTATATGCGTTTTCAAAACAAGTTTGCATTCATGATAAAAGGTGACGTCATAACCAACGTCAAATGTTTTACATCAAAAGTATGCTTCAATGAACAGAAGCAATTAGAAATAGTACGTGACCGTCAGGTCGTTACAAATCATAGTTCAAAGTAATTAAGTTTGAATGCAAGACAAAGTAGTTCATGCGGTGACATCTCTAAAGCAGCGGAAGTCTATGAGGCATGACTAGTACACAGCGAAAGCAAGCAACCTTAAGCACCTGAGAAAAACATGCTTAAAAACGTCAACACAAAGGTTGGTGAGCTATAGTTTAAGTGTAACAGTAATGTAAGGTAGGCCACGAGATTTCAGTTCTTCAATAAGCGTTTAAATCAGTAATCCAAATCAGTATGATAAAGTATATGTTCAACCGTGGGCACTCGGTAACTAACTTAACGTTTAATTATCACCCCCTGAAAGTACACATGGCAAGTGCGTATGTATACAAAGTATTAAATACTCATTAAATGCTAGCGCAACTAGCCCGAGTGGGGATGTCAAACCCTATGGATCCATATCTAAGATTCGCGTTCACCGGTTCAAAAACCAATGACTAAACGTTACCGAGCTAAAGGGAATGTTTATGCCGTTGTATAACCCACACATATATAAGTTTAAGTACTCGTGCCTAGTATGTAAAACGAAAAATGCGCATGTATTCTCAGTTCCCAAAATAAGTTAAAGTAAAAAGGGATGCTATAACTCACAATGATAAAGTAGCGGTAAAGTATGACTTGGGAAAAGTAAGCAAGTATGTAGGTTGTCCAAACGAGTCCTCAACCTAAGTCAAAAGTTATTAAGTTAGTAAATCGTCCCAATAGGTTTAAATGTATGTAAATTAGGTCTTAAAGGTCATCATCATTCATCATCAAACAAAAGGTGTAAAGTAAGTTTCGTTCATGAAAGAAGTTTAAAATAAAGGCTGAGTTGGATCAGTCACCACGGCCTCAATACATACTGAAATAAGGTGAGACCAGTGGCCATGGCTCTGTATATGAGTCCTTTAATTGTGATAAAAATTCCATAAGCAAACTCGTCTTCGTTTGACCGTGGCGACGGTCTAAGTGCGAGTAGGTCAGAATTTTTAGCACAACGTTAAAAGGACATAGTGACGATCGGAGGGCCATAAATCCTAAACCGTAACTCGGATTAAGACGAGTCCTAAATGAAAAGTTATCTACTCAAACAGACCGTCGCCCAGGTATTCGGGTCTGTTCCATAAAACAGTAAACAGTAGGTTCCAGTGGGTTCTTGGTGCTCGATGCTTATCACGGTTCTCATCCTTGATGCATATAGCTTCAAGTGTACAACTTGTTGATATGTTCACATCATCTTTACCAAGTTTTGACCATCATAATCCAAGTGTAAGTCTAAGATAAGTAGCACAACTCAATTAAGTGTTGCAAGTAGTTTGATGAACCAAAGTTACATCAAGATCTTAGATCCGACACATACATGAACTATAAAAGTAATATTGAACTACAAACTAGAAAGTAAACTAACTAATCAAGATCTTAAGATGTAGAACATAGTTCTTAGTTAGATCTTGAAGATCCAAGACCCAAAGGTCTTGAATCTTTACTTTAATGAAACCATAAGCTATAAAACTTAGATTTTCACCGTGTAAAGTACATGTAAGCTTTCAAGCTTTTGTTTATGACAAAATAAGTAGACCATAAGCTATAGAAGCTTAGATCTTTCATGTGTATGTGAAGTTATAACTAAAGAGTTACACTTCCATGTTCTTGAACTTTTAAAGTTAACTTTAGTTCAAGAAAAATGAGATCAAAGTTAACTAGTAACACTTGACCAAGAACAACATAAATCACGAATTTAAAGATGCAAGAAATGAAGTAATAAACTAAATAAACAAGTAACTAGTTCATTGTTGTTCATACTTTAAAGATTCAAGCCAAAATCTTGATCTTTAAGAAAGTAAACTTTAATTTTACAAACATGAATTACAAGTATGATTTTACAACATGTGAACTTACAATCTTTTAAAACAATAAATGTAGAACATAACTAGTAAGTTAGGTTCTTGTGTGTTCTTGTAAATACAAGACAATATGAAGAATTAAACTAGGTAGTTTGATTCTTGTAACTAGTAAGTAACAACTAACAAAGACAAGTAATTAATCAACAACCATGAACAAGTGATAAAACAACAAATGATGATGATGTATATAGATGTATGTTTTGGTTTAAGCAAGAGGAAAAGAAGAGAAGAATTGCTCAAGATACTTACAAAGTTTAGAGAGAAAAGAGAGAAAAAAGAGTTGCAAGTATTGTGTGTGTAATAAAATGGAGACTAGTGAATGAAGTAGTAAAAAAAATGGAACAAACTCCCTCTAAAGGGCCTAGTGCCGATGGTTTGTACAAGAGGGGAGGGAGGAGGAGTTTGTCCACAAGGTTTATGCATGTAAAGGCTTAAAAGTTGGTCATTAGGTGTATTTTTATGGGAATGATGTGCAAGTAACATGTAACAAGATTCCTTATACATAATTAATCTAATTCCATCTCAAGTAATACTTGCTTGAAAGAAATGGGCTAACTATTCCATTAAAGAAGTAGGGTGGGCTCTTAAGTCCATTAATACTAATAAAAGCCCAAGTTTAAGTAATTAACAAGTAAATCCAATAAAAGCCCAAGTAATTAACTAATAACCATAGTTAATTAAAAATGATTAATAAAACTTAATCTTGAATGTAAACGATATTTAAAAATATCATTCGTGAAAAGTATGTGTGTCACAAAGACGTTTCGGGCATTCAAAAGTTAATCGCGGTAACAAGTAAATGTAATAACATACATTCATTAAATCACAAGTATTAATAATAAACATTATTAATTAAAGATGGAAAATCCAGGGTCGTTACATTACCCACCTGTTAAAGAAAATTTCGTCCCGAAATTTTGAGGAGTGACCAACAATGGTACCGCATTTAAATAAGAAGGAGCGTATCAAAGTTCCGCGAGACTCGTGGCTCAGAAGTGAGTTATTTACCTTGAAAGGTACTTCGACGTACGAAAGTAAGAATAGGTACATGCCATTAATTAAGTCTCTTGTCCTAAGAGGTCAACAAATTGCTTTCATTTCTGGTTAACAGGAGTATGTCATCTGAATGTATATCCACAAAAGGAAAGATGGTGTGTTTAGCCTTACAGGCATCTTCAGTAAGTTGGATGCGTGAAATGCATCACGAATGATTCTAAGCTCATCTAAAACATTGAGCGTGTATGTCGTAATATAAGCTGACAGGTAGAATGGAAAACATAGTGATTATAACCATGCGTTTTGATGTCTGGATAGCGTTAGCCACGGATTTTACCAACCCCTTGATTTCGGAAGGAGGCCATAGGCATAGGAAATCGATATTTAAGAACGTTTCATTTGAATAAATGAGTTGAAATTTTAGTTGAAAGTGACCAATCGAACTTGCAAGCCATAATTATTTATAGTGTCTTCAGGACGGTCTGAATGAACAATGAGAGATATCACCCAGTTTACCATACTGTAGGTGAACCTATCCTTGGATGAGATGAAAGCACAGTTCTGTAATGTAACTTCATCCTTCCAGTTACATGTTGAAGTTAGGGTTAACGTTAACTAGGACAACAGATAGTTGCAACCAACGAAGGGGGAAATATAGAGTATCCACATCGGCGTCGTAAATGTTTTAAGCAGTCCCCTCTCAAAAGGGATAACAAGATTCATAGGTTCTCAGAGTATCTTATATTACATTTCCAAAAGAAATTCGCACGAAAGGTGTGGTCTTTGAACGAGAGTGAACTCTTCGAGCGGTTCATTCTGAATTTATCCGTGTACTTAAGGGGATGTGCAGATGAGAAGATACGTGAACTCTTGGTCCTAAAGAATGGTTTACTCCGAGTGAAAAGAATCTTCAAAAATGATTCTTGTGTCTCAACATACTGATTCGTAGAGATGAGGTTTACGAGGGTGTTGTGATTTGCCGTGAAGTATTGAGAACAGAAACCCACCTAGTGCCTTTCCCACAATAAGGTGACCACTGAGTGTACCTCAGAAAACTGATTTAGTGGCTCGCGTTTTTATCATTTCTAACTTTAAAAAGAACATTTTATGGGTGCAAAGATTTTCTAACAAATTTTATAAAACCGCCATCCAAGTGGCTCAAGAGTTTTTAACAAAGATCTTAATAGTAAGATTCATCCCTATCGGAGAGCGAGAAGGAGTATGATCCCTTCATGGTGTAGTCTTAATACGAAAACTTTTGATAAAATCAACTAAGGGAGTTTTGAAAAAAAAACAAAACCTTTAAATGTTTGTTGTGACAACATAAACGGAACGAAGTTCCTAGTAAATTTAGAAGTAGGCACAACGTGTACCATTTTGCACAAAACTATTTGCCTTAAGTTGAATAACTCGGTAAAGGAGCGGTTTTTAAATAATTTGAAGATATAACTTAGTATCAAAATAAGTAAGTATAAATTTATACATATACGATTTTATGAATCGTATAAGGGACAGAAAAGTTTTTAGTACTTTCATTGTCTGTAAATCTTGTGAGGACCGCACAAATAAACGACGTGTAAAAATTTTGATAAACATAGTTTTTCGTATTTCAAAGGTTACGAGTTAAAAAAAAAGATTGAGTGAAAAAGCTTTGAATCATCGGGTGACCAGTTACTAGGTAATGAAAGCTAATGACATAAATGTAGTTTTTGTAATTATCAGGACACGAGTCTTTGGGCCAAAAATATTTACGTGCGAAGCCGTTGCTAGAAGTGTGGTACGAAGGATAGAGCACGAGGATGAGAAGTTAATTGCTTCTTGAATTTGCAAAGTGCCAAACAGGTTATGACTAGTATTAAAGTTGGAATAATGATGGTATTAATACCACTAAATGAGAATCCATTGGAATAAGTCAGGACTTAAAGTTATGTAAGGAAGAGCATTGTTCCAACAGGTGTGGTGAAATAACTCCACGGGGTAACGCAATAGTTATGAATGGTATAAGTGCTAGTGGACGCCCGAAGGCCTTGCATGACATGGTAGGCAGTGCCCTTATCACATACACATGAATCTCTCGATTTTGAAGGTTATAAAGTCTCCATGATGACTTGGATACGGATAAGCAACGAAAAGTTTTATATAATAAGCAATGAAAGTTTCATAAATTTTTTTTTTATATGGTGATAATGTAAGAGAAGAAACGAAGTTCTTAGTAAATTAGGGTTATGTACAACACGTACCGTTCAAAGTATAATATCTTTTGAATAAAAGATTTGATTTGTGAAAGTGAAAGTAAAGTTTCATATGTATTTATAAAAAAAAATAAGTAATCATTTACTTTATTTTATATAACGGATACAATTTCAAAAATTTGCATGAATGGCAGATAAAATTAAATTTACTTTTATAAAACTTTGAGAGGATCGTTCCGTAAAAATAGTGGGTGAAAAATTTTTGGCAAACAAAATTTTCATATTTCGGTGGTTACAAATTGGAAAATGATGGATGAGGATCGATTAAAAGATTTTTTTTTGAACGTTTCAGGTGATATTTGAGCAAAAATGTTACGAGGTAATGAAAACTGTTGGATTTAAATGTGGTTGATGACTATTAGTAGTGCATAAGTTCTTCGAACAAAAAATGCTTAAGTGTGGAGCTGTTGCTTATAAGTGTGGTATGAAAGGGAGAGTATGAGGATGGGAGTTAACTACCCATTGATTTTGGAAACTTCGAACTGGTATGACTAATATCGAAGTACGAAGGATGATGTTGTGGTTATCATTGAATAAGGAATCTCTCGGAATAGGTAAGGGTTTAGTGTCGCGTAAGAACTTGTATCAAAATAAGATTCTTGGGTAATCTTTAATATAGAATTTGAATTGCTGAAGTAACGGAATAGGATTTCCTTTAAGTATCATTGTGCAAGTTTGTCCATCGTATCGATTTCTTTCATGGCTAGAAAGTGAGCAGTTTTTGTGAGATGGTCAATAATAACCCGGATGATATCCTAACCGCCTACCGTTTTCAGTAGCTTCGTGATGAAATCCATTGTTATTCCTTCCCACTTCCATTGTGGGCTTTCGGGTTGTTGAAGTAACCCAGGTGGCTTTTGGCTTGCCATTCTCGCGCGGTACACCAAAAATTTTCTCACTATCAATATCCTTTGCTTTCATCCTTGAAAGTCAGTTCGTTCCAACTATTTCATCAAAGCTTCCTAACTTGATGAGTATTGGGTTAATCTTAAAGTTCATCCCAACTATTGCATCCAATTTCCCTAATTGATGGGTGTTAGGTAAATCTTAAGGTTCATTCCAACCAATCTTATTATTCTGCCGTGAAAATTTTTCAATCTTCTTAAATAACATATGCATGTACGTAGGTAACTAATCCTTTTCAACAACCACATTAAAACTCCCAAGTTTGGTTAATATGAGGTCATCTCCAAATGACCCACCTGTTAATCTTAAAGTACTACCTTAAATTATTCCTCTATCTTTCTCAGCTTACCGTTTGCTTGTCCTATAGAATATACTTAACCCTCATGGTTGTTAATGGCTTATTAGTCATAACACTAAGGTGCTTAAATATAAGGTTTCTATCGCTCCAGTATTAAACAACCTTGAGATAATAAAATGTTGTGAAGAAATGTACCCTAACTAAAATCAGGATCCATGTGAGTTTCCATAACTAAGATAACGATTGCTTTATCGCAGGTAAGTTTAAAGTTTTTCCTATATGGGAACTTTTTCCTTAAATGTCCAGGGTGTCGATATCTATAACAAATTTTCGGGTTATCAGTTCTGTAATCAAAGCCCTTCTTGTATAGTATTTGGGCTACGTGGTTATTCCTTCCCTACCTTTAACAGGCTATAATGCGTATGCTCAGGTGATCCCTGCCAACATTTTTCCTGGATCACCCCGTATTCCTCATATAGTAACATTGGAACTTCTGCATGATTCACTTCAATATAATCATGCTGGCCTGGCATCATTATATTGTACTAAATCGTGCGTTCATTCCAATATCACTTCATATGGTCAATGTAACGTGATCACTTCCACTTATACACAATTTCATCTAACGGTGCTTTATCTATGCCATCCCAAAACAGAATCTACATAACTAATCTCGCAGTTTCTTGATGTGGGTGCGTAGGTTCCGTAGATCATGCATTAATGCCTAAATGTCCCGAAGTTTCTTCAAAGGTTCGGATTCAGGTAACGTTGTTAGGTTCCTTCTAGATATTCAATTCGGGTCTCGCGTCGGATTGTACGTGTAGCAAGTAGTAATATGATATGTTTTGAGGCAACTACCAAGTCCTTGGGTGTGGCTGAGCATCAGTAGGAGACACTATGACTCTGTTAAAGGGAATGCCTTCCCGTCCTCTCCAATGTCTAGGAGTGTTAGGGACCTAAGTCCAGAAGTGTCGTTAGATCGTCGGGCAGTGGTGAAGAATGAAAGGGTTAAGTGACGGTCATGAAAGTGTACAGGGTAAGTGTCAACCGAACAATCCTCTAAATTGCGTGAGGTAATGTTTCGATCTCTGGAGCGATGGAGCAGTAGTAACAGGTGGATTACACTACTAGTTCTTAGGGTTAGACAAGTGGGAAAGTAGTTCAGGAAAACATCTGAACTGAGAAGGATAAGTTCTCCAAGTCGGTACAGCAATTAGTAGATGTGTAGCAAGAGCGTAATCAGGCATATCAACTACATCAGCCTAGATCGTTTACAGCAGCACGTGGCATGGCAATAGTAACGGTACTAAACAGAAGTAACGTGCAATCAAAAGCAGATAGTAGCATGCGGTAGCGAGAGTAAGCAAAAGCATACGGCGAGTTTACATAGCAGTAAAAGGAAACGGTAGCATGCAACAAGTTCACATAGTAGTAGAAGTAGGTAGTGGCATTCAGTAGTAGTAAAAAGTAACATACAGTAATATAACACAGTAGCATTCAGCAGGTTCCGCAGAAACAAGTAAACTAGCAAGTTGTAGATTAGTCCTATTAGTGAATCCTACTCGGGTCGGTCCTAGACTCACTAATGCAACCTAATTCCCTACAACCAATGCTCTAATACCAAATGTGACGCCCCGTACTAAATCAACATGTACGGACCATCAACAACAGGATCATTACAAGGTCAAACACTATATGCGTTTTCAAAACAAGTTTGCATTCATGATAAAAGGTGACGTCATAACCAACGTCAAATGTTTTACATCAAAAGTATGCTTCAATGAACAGAAGCAATTAGAAATAGTACGTGACCCTCAGGTCGTTACAAATCATAGTTCAAAAGTAATTAAGTTTGAATGCAAGACAAAGTAGTTCATGCGGTGACATCTCTAAAGCAGCGGAAGTCTATGAGGCATGACTAGTACACAGCGGAAGCAAGCAACCTTAAGCACTTAAGAAAAACATGCTTAAAAACGTCAACACAAAGGTTGGTGAGCTATAGTTTAAGTGTAACAGTAATGTAAGGTAGGCCACGAGATTTCAGTGCTTCAACAAGCGTTTAAATCAGTAATCCAAATCAATATGATAAAGTATATGTTCAACCGTGGGCACTCGGTAACTAACTTAACGTTTAATTATCACCCCCTGAAAGTACACTTGGTAAGTGCGATACGAAGTATTAAACACTCGTTAAATGCTAGCGCGACTAGCCCGAGTGGGGATGTCAAACCCTATGGATCCATATCTAAGATTCGCGTTCACCGGTTCAAAAACCAATGACTAAATGTTACCGAGCTAAAGGGAATGTTTATGCCATTGTATAACCCACACATATATAAGTTTAAGTACTCTTTCCTAGTATGTAAAACGTAAAATGCGCATGTATTCTCAGTTCCCAAAATAAGTTAAAGTAAAAAGGGATGCTATAACTCACAATGATAAAGTAGCGGTAAAGTATGACTTGGGAAAAGTAAGCAAGTATGTAGGTTGTCCAAACGGGTCCTCAACCTAAGTCAAAAGTTACTAAGTCAGTAAATCGTCCCAATAGGTTTAAATGTATATAAATTAGGTCTTAAAGGTCATCATCACTCATCATCAAACAAAAGGTGTAAAGTAAGTTTCGTTCATGAAAGAAGTTTAAAACAAAGGCTGACTTGGATCAGTCACCACGGCCACAATACCTACTGAAATAAGGTGAGACCAGTGGCCATGGCTCCGTATATGGGTCCTTTAATTGTGATAAAAATTCCAGAAGAAAACTCATCTTCGTTTGACCGTGGCGACGGTCTAAGTGCGAGTAGGTCAGAATTTTTAGCACAACGTTAAAAGGACATAGTGACGATCGGAGGGCCATAAATCCTAAACCGTAACTCGGATTAAGACGAGTCCTAAATGAAAAGTTATATACTCAAACAGAGCTATCTGAAAATAAACTTTATAGTAGTCCAGATATTCGGATCTGTTCCAAAAAATAGTAAACAGTAGGTTCAGGTGGGTTCTTGGTGCTCGATGCTTATCACGGTTCTCATCCTTGATGCATATAGCTTCAAGTGTACAACTCGTTGATGTGTTCACATCATCTTTACCAAGTTTTGACCATCATAACCAAGTGTAAGTCTAAGATAAGTAGCACAACTCAATTAAGTGTTGCAAGTAGTTTGATGAACCAAAGTTACATCAAGATCTTAGATCCGACACATACATGAACTATAAAAGTAATATTGAACTACAAACTAGAAAGTAAACTAACTAATCAAGATCTTAAGATGTAGAACATAGTTCTTAGTTAGATCTTGAAGATCCAAGACCCAAAGGTCTAGTTCTAAAGTTATTAAGTTAAATCCTAAGTAATAATACTTGAATCTTTACTTTAATGAAACCATAAGATATAAAACTTAGATTTTTACCTTGTAAAGTACATGTAAGCTTTCAAGCTTTTGTTTATGACAAAATAAGTAGACCATAAGCTATAGAAGCTTAGATCTTTCATGTGTATGTGAAGTTATAACTAAAGAGTTACACTTCCATGTTCTTGAACTTTTAAAGTTAACTTTAGTTCAAGAAAAATGAGATCAAAGTTAACTAGTAACACTTGACCAAGAACAACATAAATCACGAATTTAAAGATGCAAGAAATGAAGTAATAAACTAAATAAACAAGTAACTAGTTCATTGTTGTTCATACTTTAAAGATTCAAGCCAAAATCTTGATCTTTAAGAAAGTAAACTTTAAGTTTACAAACATGAATTACCAGTATGATTTTACAACATGTGAACTTACAATCTTTTAAAACAATAAATGTAGAACATAACTAGTAAGTTAGGTTCTTGTGTGTTCTTGTAAATACAAGATAATATGAAGAATTAAACTAGGTAGTTTAATTCTTGTAACTAGTAAGTAACAACTAACAAAGACAAGTAATTAATCAACAACCATGAACAAGTGATAAAACAACAAATGATGATGATGTATATGGATGTATGTTTTGGTTTAAGCAAGAGGAAAAGAAGAGAAGAATTGCTCAAGATACTTACAAAGTTTAGAGAGAAAAGAGAGAAAAAAGAGTTGCAAGTATTGTGTGTATGTGTAATAAAATGGAGACTAGTGAATGAAGTAGTAAAAAAAAATGGAACAAACTCCCTCTAAAGGGCCTAGTGCCGACGGTTTGTACAAGAGGGGAGGGAGGAGGAGTTTGTCCACAAGGTTTATGCATGTAAAGGCTTAAAAGTTGGTCATTAGGTGTATTTTTATGGGAATGATGTGCAAGTAACATGTAACAAGATTCCTTATACATAATTAATCTAATTCCATCTCAAGTAATACTTGCTTGAAAGAAATGGGCTAACTAGTCCATTAAAGAAGTAGGGTGGGCTCTTAAGTCCATTAATACTAATAAAAGCCCAAGTTTAAGTAATTAACAAGTAAATTCAATAAAAGCCCAAGTAATTAACTAATAACCATAGTTAATTAAAAATGATTAATAAAACTTAATCATGAATGTAAACGATATTTAAAAATATTATTCGTGAAAAGTATGTGTGTCACAAAGACGTTTCGGGCATTCAAAAGTTAATCGCGGTAACAAGTAAATGTAATAACATACATTCATTAAATCACAAGTATTAATAATAAACATTATTAATCATTGGAAGTTATGTTCAACCTTTTTAAATTAATGTCTCGTAGCTAAGTTATTATTATTCTTATTTAAATCGAAGTAATCGTGATGTTGGGCTAAATATTAAAGACGGGGTAATTGGGCTTTGGACCATAATTGGGGTTTGGATAAAAGAACGACACTTGTGGAAATTAGACTATGGGCTATTAATGGGCTTTATATTAACTAAATGATACCTCATTAATTTAATATATAGACTTATAATTTGACGTATTTATATATAACCACATACGCTTGACTGGGTACCTTGGGCGGGATATCTATAAATACCAATAATTATTCATTTGACCAGACACGGGGATGGATTAATAATCAATAGACTTGTTAAAACAGGGGTGGATTACATTCAAGGGTAATTGGTGTAATTGTTAACAAAGTAGTAAAACCTTAGATTACACGCAGTCGATAACCTGGTGTATTCATTAAACAAAGTATTAAGACCTTGTTACAGTTCGAATCCCCAATTAGTTGGAATATTTGACTTCGGACATAAGATTAATTTGACGAAGATTCTCGTACTTTATAATTATGACCAATGGACTATTATGGACAAAACCGTATGGACATATCGAATAATCCAGGACAAAGGACAATTAACCCATGGTAATAAATTAAAATCAACACGTCGAACATCATGATTACGAAAGTTTAAATAAGCATAATTCCTTTATTTCATATTTTATCGCACTTTTATTTACTGTCATTTTATTTATTGCACTTTTAATTATCATACTTTTTAATTATCGCAATTTTATTTATATCGCACTTTAATTATTGTCATTTACTTTAAGCTCTAAATTAAGTTATATTTATTTTTAATATTTTACATTAGGTTTTAACTGCGACTTAAGACATAAAATCGACAAACCGGTCATTAAACGGTAAAAACTCCCTTTTTATAATAATAATAATACTACTTATATATATATATATATATATATATATATATATATATATATATATATATATATATATATATATATATATATATATATATATACAAATATAGTTTTAAAAAAAATAGCGTTAAACTTGGCTAGCTCCATGTGGAACGAACCGGACTTACTAAAAACTACACTACTGTACGATTAGGTACACTGCCTATAAGTGTTGTAGTAAGGTTTAGGTATATCCACTCTATAAATAAATAAATAACTTGTGTAAAATTGTATCGTATTTAATAATATTTCGCAATAAAAATATAATTATTTCGTATACACCTCTGCACACATCAAGAATTTTTGGAGCCGCTGCCGGGGAACAAACAACGCCGAAAGCGAAACGCTATAAAAAAAGATTTTTTAATTTACTTTTGTAAAAATACGTTTTAAATATCAAAAATATAAAAACAAGAAAAAGAAAAATAAATATATATATTACTATATATTTTTACATTTTTTTTAAAAAAATTAAAAAGTTTGTATTTTCTTTTAGTTACAAAAACTAATAGGTAGTTTTTAAAATATAAGTTTTTATTTATATAAATATTTTTTTATAGAAAATATAAAACAGAAAAAAAAATAGAGTAAAAGTAAACGGGCTACACTGTAGCGGCCCAAACTTTCAACCTGTATTCGAAGCCATGCGATCGCATGAGCACAAGGCAGCAAACCCATGCGACCGCATGGGTTGACTGGACAGGTTTGAATCCTCATCATAATTACGCAGTAGGTTATTATTATTAATTACTATTATTATTAAACCCTAATTAGGGTTAATTATTATATTATTTAGTTTTAGTTTTTAATTAATTTGTATTTTAAGTTTTATTTAGTTTCATTAATATATAAAAATTAATACTTTTTTAAAATAGTAATATAAAAATAATATTTTTATAAAATTGTAATTTTATCACTTTTTATATCTTTTTATAAATTGTATATTTTAATCGTTTAATCGTAATTTATATATTTATCGTTATAATTAGTTTAAATTTAGTATTTTGCCGTAGTTATTTTTATTTCTAGATTTTTAGGTTTTGCCGTAAAATCCCTTAAGTGCTTTTTCTTTAGACTAAGATTTAGATGCTTTAGAATTTTGCGACGCCGTTTTAAGATTTTAGTACTTTTTAAGTTATTGCCGTTTTGGATATAGTATTCCTTTTAAGCTTTAATACTTTTAGACGCAATTTTTAATTCTTAGTTTTTAGACTTTTAAGTTTCGACGCGCTACGTTCTTTTTATTATTTTTCGACGCTTATTTTTCGACCTTTTATTTTTCGACATTTTTCGACGCACTCTTTTTCTTTCTTATTTCTCGACGCTTTAGTTTTTAGGACATAGAATTTTCTATTTCTTCTCTAAAATTTCAAAACGAAAAATTATTTTAAGTGGTTAAATAGATAGACATCCAAAATTTTCTGGTTCGTAGTAATAGTTGGATTTGTTAGTGGCGAGTTGTGGGCTTCCGATTTAAAGGGTCCTGGCTACCTGCTGCATCTATTGGCTATTCGAAACATGGGCCAAATCAGAAAAGTCTATTAATTTGATAACTTATATAATTTTTATCTTTTATAACTAATAGGATATTCAGTGAATGCACCGAGCAAAACGTTCACCACCTTTTATACATTCACCACCTGTAACTCGATCAAGACATCTAGCCAATATTGTCGCCGTTGATTTTTCTTTAGAATCGTCATCCAGTCGACCAAATACTCCATTTCAAATTTCCGATAATCCATTTTTGAACCCGACCTCACAATTAAGAATCCGGAGGATATTCAGGGACAATTCAGAGATCCTGAACCACTAATCATTCCTCCTGAACCACAAATCACTCATCCAGAGATTGTCGAGGAAGAAACCATTAAATCAGAATCCCTTAGTGATTCAGATTCAACAAATTCAATAATGAAAAATCTGGAACCTCTAAGTATGAAAGACCGAATGAGAGCTAAACGCACTGGCCAAGGTCATGCAATTACTCAACCAGACATTAATGCGCCAGATTATGAAATCAAAGGACAAATCCTACATATGGTAACTAATCAATGCCAATTTAGTGGTGCGCCGAAGGAAGATCCAAACGAACATCTTCATACCTTTAATAGGATTTGTACTCTATTTAAAATCCGAGAAGTTGAGGATGAACAGATATATCTCATGTTATTTCCCTGGACTTTAAAGGGAGAAGCCAAAGATTGGTTAGAATCGTTACCTGAAGGGGCGATTGATGCATGGGATGTCTTAGTTGAAAAATTTCTTAAACAATTCTTTCCAGCATCTAAAGCCGTGAGACTTCAAGGAGAAATAGTTACGTTTGCGCAAAAGCCAAATGAAACTCTATATGAGGCGTGGACAAGATTTGGAAAGTTTTTGAGAGGATGTCTGCAACATGGTTTAGACACTTATCAAATAGTACAAATATTCTACCAAGGATGCGACATCACTACACGCAAAGACATCGACATAGCAGCTGGTGGTACCATTATGAAGAAAACTGCAACTGAGGCTTACAAAATTATTGATAACACTGCTTCCCACTCACATGAGTGGCACCAAAAAAAGATATAGTTAGATCATCTAAAGCGGCTAGAGCCGATTCTAGCCATGACTTTGATTCTATTTTTGCAGAGATAGATGCTGTCGAGAGACGAATGGAAAAGATGACTAAAGATATTCACTCAATACGAATTAGTTGTGACTAGTGTGGAGGACCACATTTGACAAAAGATTGTCTCAGTATTGAACAAACAATGGAACAAAGAGAGAATGTTTCATACATAAACCAAAGGCCTGGAAATAATTATCAGAATAATTATCAACTGCCAAGACCAATCTACAATCAAAATCAGAATTATAACCGAAATATTTCATACAACAACCAACAAGGTCCTAGCAATCAACAAGTATCCAATAATACTTACAATCAGCAAAGACCTATTTTTCAAAATAAACCACCACAAACGGATGATAAAAAGCCAAATTTAGAAGATATGATGTCGAAACTAGTTGAATCTCAAACTCAATTTTTCACATCTCAGAAACAAACCAATGAACAAAATGCTCAAGCATTTAGAAATCAACAAGCTTCTATTCAAAATCTGGAACAAGAAGTAAGCAACCTAGCAAGGTTGATAGGTGAAAGAAAACCGGGAAGTCTACCTAGCGATACAAATGCTAACCCCTAGAATGAAACAGCTAAAGCCATTATCACGAGAAGTGGTATTACACTTAAACCACCTGAAATACCTGAAATTTCTGATGACTCTATTCCTACTCCACAGGCACCACAACCTGAGGAAGAAAAGGAAACAGAACCGGTAGTTGAAAAGGTTAATAAAGATAACACAGTTAAGGCTAAACCTTATGTTAAACCATATCAACCACCACTTCCTTACCCGAGTAAAATGAGAAAAGAAAGACTTGAAGCCGAGCAATCTAAATTCTTGGATATGTTTAAACAAATAAATGTCAATCTTCCTTTCATTGATATAATTTCAGGAATGCCAAGATATGCTAAATTTCTGAAAGATCTAATCACAAATAGAAAGAAAATGGAAGAACTCTCGGCTGTTACTATGAATGCAAATTGTTCTGCAGTGCTGTTGAATAAGATACCAGAAAAATTTTCAGATCCAGGAAGTTTCACAATTCCATGTTTTCTGGGTAGTCTTAGTTCAATAGAAGCATTGGCAGATTTAGGTTGCTAGTATAAATTTAATGCCGTATTCATTATACGCTAAACTAGACCTTGGAGAATTGAAACCAACACGAATAAGCATACAACTAGCAGATTGATCAGTAAAATATCCTAGAGGGATAATGGAGAACATGCTAGTTAAAGTTGGTACTTTAGTATTTCCAGTAAATTTTGTTATTCTGGACATGGAAGAAGATTCTCGAGTTCCTCTCATATTAGGAAAATCATTCTTAAACACGGCTAAAGCAATAATAGACGTGTTCGGTAAGAAACTGACCTTAAGTATAGAGGACGAGAGTGTTACCTTTTCTGTTGATAGAGCCACGCAACAATCGCAATCTGCAGATGATACATGTTATTATATTCAAACAATAGATTCATATGCAGAATTGTTAGAAGAATTTTTAGAATTACAAGGAACAGGAGAATGTTCTTTAGGAGAAGGAACTGAACCAATTGATGAAGCTGAAATGTTAGCTACACTTATGGCTAATGAATATGAACCAACAGCAGAAGAAATTCAAATGCTAAAAGAGGAAGACAAATATCGATACAAATCATCGATAAAAGAACCACCGACATTAGAGTTAAAGCCACTTCCAAACCATTTGGAATATGCTTATTTACATGGTGAATCTGAATTACCTGTAATAATATCGTCTTCTCTTACGGAAAATGAAAAATCTCAACTCATTTCTGTGCTAAAAGCTCATAAACCAGCTATTGCATGGAAAATTCATGACATTAAAGGCATAAGTCCTTCGTATTGCACATATAAAATCCTTATGGAAGAAGGTCATAAAACGTATGTGCAATGCCAACGAAGACTAAATCCGAATATGCAAGATGTTGTTAAGAAAGAAATTATTAAACTGCTTGATGCATGATTAATTTATCCAATCTCTGATAGTCCATGGGTAAGCACAGTTCAATGCGTACCTAAGAAGGGTGGCATGACTGTCATCACAAATGAGAAAAATGAACTTATTCCTACTAGGACTGTAACAGGATGGCGTGTTTGTATTGATTATAGAAAATTAAATGACGCCACCAGAAAAGATCACTTTCCCTTACCTTTCATTGATCAAATGTTGGAAAGGTTAGCCGGAAACAGTTACTATTGTTTTCTTGACGGTTTCTCCGGATACTTTCAAATTCCAATAGCACCCGAGGACCAAGAGAAAACCACGTTCACGTGCCCTTATAGTACTTTTTCTTACAAACGCATGCCATTTGGACTATGCAACGCCCCTGCAACCTTTCAAAGGTGCATGATGGCGATTTTTCACGACATGATAGAAGAATGCATGGAAGTTTTCATGGATGAATTTTCAGTCTTCGGTGATACTTTTGAAACATGTCTAGTTAATCTTGAACGAATGCTTATTAGATGCGAGCAATCAAATCTAGTTCTTAATTGGGAGAAATACCATTTCATGGTTAAAGAAGGCATCATTATTGGTCATAAAATTTCAAAGGAAGGAATTGAAGTGGATAGAGCTAAAGTAGATGTAATTACTAAACTTCCACATCCCACCAATGTTAGAGGAGTTAGGATTTTTCTAGGGCATGCCAGTTTTTACCGACATTTCATAAAAGATTTTTCTAAAATTGCCACTCCTATGAATAAACTCCTAGAAAAAGATGCTCCATTCATCTTTTCAGATGAATGCATCAATTCTTTTAATATTCTTAAAGAAAAACTCACTAATGCACCGATCACGATAACTCCAAATTGGAATCTACCGTTTGAACTTATGTGCGATGCAAGTGATTCCGCAATGGGATCCGTTTTAGGACAAAAGATTGAAAAACGATTTCAACCTATTTATTACACTAGTAAGACGTTACAAGGAGCAAAAACGAACTACACAACTACTGAAAAAGAACTCCTTGCTATTGTCTTTGTTTTTGACAAATTTCGTTCATATCTCGTTCTAGCTAAAACAGTGGTCTATACCGACCATTCTGCTCTTAGATACCTATTTTCAAAACAAGATGCTAAACCACGATTAATTCGTTGGATCTTACTCTTACAAGAGTTCGATATTGAAATCCGAGACAAAAAGGGAGCAGAAAATCTCGCCGCTGATCATCTTTCTCGTCTTGAAAATCCTGAATTAGAAGTTCTAAATGAATCAGCCATACAAGATAACTTTCCTGATGAATATCTATTAAAGATAGATTATAGTGAAATTCCATGGTTTGCAGACTATGCAAACTACTTAGTATGTGGATTCCTTGAAAAAGGGTTGTCGTACCAAAAACGAAAGAAAGTCTTTAGTGATATTAAGTACTATTTCTAGGAAGATCCACATTTGTTTAAAAATTGTCCCGATAGAATAATACGCCGATGTGTATTCGAGGATGAAGCTAGTTAAATCTTAAACCATTGTCACACAGGACCAACAGAAGGACATTATGGGCCTCAACTCACAGCAAGAAAAGTCTACGACGCTGGATTCTATTGGCCTACAATTTTCAAAGACGCACACCTTCTTTGTAAATCCTGTGATGCTTGTCAAAGGGCCGAAAAAATAAGTCAACGTGATGAAATGCCACAAAATGTCATTCAAGTATGTGAAGTATTTGACGCTTGGGGTATTGACTTTATGGGTCCATTTCCAAAATCTCATAATAATCTCTACATTCTTGTTGCCATTGATTATGTATCTAAATGGGCGGAAGCACAAGCTCTCCCAACTAACGATGCACGAGTTGTAGTAAACTTCTTAAAATGTCTTTTTGCAAGGTTTGGAACACCGAAAGCTTTAATAAGTGATCGGGGTACTCATTTTTGTAATAATCAACTTGAGAAAGTTCTCAAAAGATATGGAGTAACTCATAAAACTCCACTGCTTATCATCCACAAACGAGTGGACAAGTTGAAAATACCAACCGAACATTAAAACATATTCTAGAGAAAACCGTAGGATCAAATCCGAAGGAATGGTCCATGAAATTGGAGGATGCACTCTGGGCTTTTAGAACAGCCTACAAAACTCCAATTGGAACCACACCTTTTAAACTCGTTTATGGAAAAGCATGTCATCTTCCAGTAGAAATTGAGCACAAAGCATTTTGGGCTTTGAAGACATGTAATCTTGATTTACATGAAGCCGGACGTTTACGATTAAGTCAACTAAACGAATTAGAAGAATTAAGACATGAAGCATATGAAAATTCATTAATCTATAAGGAAAAAACGAAGAAATGGCATGATAAAAGAATCAAAAGTTCAAAAGAATTTAAGGAAGGAGGCAGAGTTCTTCTTTTCAATTCACGATTCAAGCTATTTCCTGGAAAATTAAAATCAAGATGGTCTGGACCATTCATAGTCAAAAGAGTTTTCCCATATGGAACAATAGAGTTGATAAATTCAAATGGGATTGAATTTAAAGTTAATGGTCATAGAGTTAAACATTACATACATGGTCCAATGGAAGTTGACAATGAAGTTAATCACAATTTCAACACCACAGCTAACTAAGTGTGAGGAGAATCAAGTCTTTTTAAGGGTAATAAGTATTTCTGTGAGAGTTAGATTTTCTATTTTCATGTAATTCTCGAGAATGGAATCCGAATAGTCTTTCCCTAGCAGACCCTAAAGAACTAGTCTTCTCCCTCCATTCTGAATTTTTATTTTTTTTAGGTTTTACGAGATGAAGAATTTCTTTGATCTGAACCATGGTCTACTACTACACGCTATGATTACTAAACGTAATAATAACATCTTCTCAAGTGAACTTGTATCATTCGTAGGAGGAAAAATGGACGAAGTGAGGAAAGAACTCAGAAAAGATCATCATAAGATACATTTTGGTAAAGGAAAATCAAAATCCGCAACAAAAAGAAGAGCACGACACCTTGAAAGATGTCATAAATACGGAAAATGGTTACACGGAGGTAAATGTTCAAACAATCAAACATATTCAAATACCGAAATTGTTACTCTATGTAGAGAAGGACGGTTCATATGTTTAGAAGAAAAGATATTGAAGAATCGAGGTTACGCTCACGTAGCTATAGAAAACCAAATCACACGACTCTCCTATGAGTCGGCTAAAGCAGGTCTCTGAGAATTCTATCTCACAGGTAAGTGTGTATAGTTTTTATTTATTTTAATTGCTTTTAACCTTTTGATAATAAACGCTGAATCGTTCGCTATAAAGTATTAAATTGGTATTCAATAAAATTAGGTATGCGAAACCGAAATTATTGATATCATACAAAAATTTATTACATCACTGCGAAATTTACCGTTTATTCTTAAGGTATAAATATCTTTAATCAATCAATCCAAAATATTTCAAAAATTCGTCAGGAGTAAAACTAGGTTATGGAACCGAAATTACTTTACCGAAAAGAGGGGCGTATATTTTTGTTAATATTTGATTGATTAAAGTGGGATAAAAAAACCAAAAAGATTTTTAATTTTAATTTTTACCTTGTTTTTAAAATTAATATATAAATATCAAATTATTAATGTAAATTTTTAAAATCAATATATTTAAGTTTTTAAATATTTTAAAAATTAATATTTTTAATATAAGTTTGTAAAATTAATGTATAAAAATGTTAATGATATTTATATGAATTTTTTATTTTATGCATTTAAGATTGGTGTAAATTTAAAAACAAAAAACATTTTACTTTATTTCATTAAGTTAAAAATTTGATATTTAAAATTCGTCGTGAGTTGAAAACTAGGTCGTTGAACCGAAATTGCTTTACCCGAGGGCGGGATGAGAACTTTTATTATCATTATTTTTAATCTTATTGAATTAAAGTATGCCAAAAACATTAAAAAACCCAAAAATCTTTGCTTTTAAAACGACGCTTAAAAAGTAACAAATTTTAAAACTTTGTTGAGAGACGGACTAGGACAACGATCCGAAATGCCCTCATTCTTAAAAAGAAACAAATTTCTAAAATTTATTAATTTATGTTTTATTAGTTAAAGGTTTTTATATATAAAAAAAAAGATCAGACCTCATTCGATCGCATAGGGTTTCCTCTTCAAATCCATGCGGTCGCATGGAGGCAAAATTCTGGCCAGGATCATAAAGTCAGTCGAGCTGTTCTGTACTCACACAACTACACACACATACACGAAAAACACAGCAAAACACCCTCTAAAATCATCAATTTTTCATCAAATTCAACCAAATTTCGTTCTACAATTAGCTCTAATCATGTCTTTCTTCAGATGGGGAGGCAAGAAGGTAAAGATTTCACCCTTAAACTCTTTAAATTTTCAGTTTTAGTGTTCTTGAGCTAATTTTTACCTAATTTAATTTTGTTAATTTCTAGTGTAATTAGAGTTAAATTATTAGTATATTATGCATGTATAACCTAGATTGATGCTATTTAACATGATTTGAAGCCTTAAACTTCAAAAATTTTAGAAATTTAGGGTTTGTGTTCTTGAGCAATTTGGGACTTTTTGATATAAACAGGTTATGGCTGATTTTTGTCATGAATTATTGCTAAATTAAGTAGTGTAACATCTTTAGGTAGCTAAATGATCCAAACTTTGATTCTAAACATGATTTTTGAGAATTAAAGTAGACTTTTTAAGTCTAAAATTCATGAACTTGATTAAATTGATGTAAATGCCATTTGAAACTTGTTTAATTGCTAGTAGTGGTTATTTTAACATGTTATTTGAGTTAAATGCTTATGAACTTTGTAAACATTTTCATATATGCTTATTTGAAAAAGTGTAGAATTGATAAAAATATGTAAATGAGCATGAGTTTAATATGGATTAAACATGTTATTGTAATTGTTTCAAGTTGTTATTTTGCTAACACTAATGCATATTTGGATACACAAATTTTGTATTTAATATGTTTTGCAGAAATATACCGAATCTGGCGGTGGATCATCATCCAGACAACCTGAAAACGAACCAGAACCAGAAATGCAATATGCATCAGAACCTGAACAGGAACAACAACAAGAACAACAATATCATAATGATCAACACATACCGTATTATGATCCGCAACAAGAATATGTTAATGCCTACGTACAATTTCCGATTCATCCAATAATAGAATACCCAATGATTCATGAAGAACAGTTGCATCCCAATTTGAGATTTGATTGAAGCTGGAGAGATTACCCGACGTACCAAAGTAACAAATTTAAATTGGTACCGAAAAATGTAGAAGTACCGAGGGTAATCTATTGGGAGCCTTTGGAAAGGGTCCAACTAGCTAACTCAGTTAGACAGCATCTGATCCAAAGGTATGGCAGCTCTTCTTTTCCCGATTGGGAACATTTATTCACCATTCGTAGGCCTGTATATAAAGAGTGGTTTGTTGAGCTCATGAGTACTATATCACTTGATACGGATGTAGTTAGGTTAGACGATAGGAATTTTCTTAGATTTTTACTTGGTCGTAGGATGTATAGGATGTCCATGCTGGACATGGCCAGGACTTTACAGATTTACACTCCTGGTGAATTACTACTACCTGATTGTACAAATTTGATTTATCGTGGTGAAAAGGTAGATAGGAATTTTGACGCTGACGCCGTCTGGAGGCGTATGTCAAATTATAATGTTTTTACGCGGGGAGGAAGACACTCCTATTTAGATATTAACAAAGCCGAGCTTCATATTATACATAGATTTTTAGCTAATTCGATTACACAAAGAGGTAACAACAAGGAGAAAGTGACTCAACACGATTTATTTTACCTTAAGTGTATTCGAAACACTAGAAGCTTTGTTAATATCCCCTACTGTGTTGGTTTTTATTTGTCCAAAATGGTGGAAGGAATACAGGACGGGGGAATAATAGGAGGTGGTATTTTGTTACTCTCATTGGAGAGTATTTAGGTGTAGATAGGGATCAAGGGGGTCCACTGATGGTATGTAGGGAACAGGTTGAGACTTTAGGATTGCGGGTCTATCAGGGTGCAAAGGTATTAAAGAGCAGACGCAATCAGGCAGTACCATATGAGGGTCGTCATTCACAGGTAGAGAGAGGTTCAAATGAGGAAATGGAGGAACCGGATGACATTAGGGATGTCATTAGGGAGGCTGTTACTGACATTTACCAGCGTATAGATGAGGTAGAAATGATAAACGAGGCTAGACATAGTCAGTTCGAGCAGTGGCACGCCGAGAATGTGTATGAGCATTCCAGGAAACGACAGCATGATAGATGGCACTATCATCAGTATCAGATCATGAGCCAGCTATCACCTCAGGTACCAAATAACTACGTACTGACCCGACCTGCTTACTATCCGCCACACCAGCCCGATATGCGGCCACCATTTACTCTCTATGACCCCAACCAAGCCTATCAGTACACCTATAACCAACCGTGGAACCCCTATCCAGTTTGATACAGTTCCCGTTGGTATTTTTATCTTTTACTATTTTTATTTACTTATGTTTAAAACATATAATATTGTGATACTTTTAATGTAATGTTTAATATTTTTATTATTATGTACTAATATTTCATTTTTGTAATTTGAAAGTGGGATATTAAGTCCCATTTCAAATTACCATGCATGTTATTATTTGTGTGTATGTATTTTATTTCATGTACACAACAGGGTAAAACGGCGCATTTTCCAAGACTGACATTAAGTTCAGCAAAAGCTACTAATTTTGACGACAAAATGAAAAACAAATGTGATGTAACAACAAGACGGAATGAACAAATGATGTGCACCATTTATCATTCAACAAACAAACGCCAATATGTTTGGAAACTTTGGTAAAATTTAATCATTTTTCTACGCTAATCACCCTCAATAATTTAAATTGTTACTGATTTCTTGCAAATGAGGGCATTGCAAGATCTTAAGTGTGAGAAGGGGTTAAATTCTTTCGGATTTTTAAAATTTTAATTTAAACACTTGGTTACCATTAAAAATACTAGTAACGCAGTAGTTGTATTAGAATCTAGTGCTCTCTGATAATAAATAACAGCCCTAGTCTTATATACTGATTACCCAATTCTAGTAAAAAAATTTCAAAATTTTCAAATAAATGAATTCAAAATCATGTTTATACATATTTATGAACGATAAAACTAGGTGTTAACACCGAAATTATTGCTACCTCGGAAAGTACATAAATTGAGAAACAACCCAAAATGTTGGAATTCATTTAAAATGGAATAGAGGAATATAAAAAGGCAAAGAAAGGAAAATAAAAGCCAAGTGTGGGAAAAATTTACCAAGTTATTTAGAACATATATCACATATATTTGTACAAATAATTGAAAATACTTTTGTTTTGGACGATTTTAATCAAGTTTTACCCAGTTTATTGTAATATAAATGAAATTTAAAAGGAAGTAAAGTCTTTCGAGAAAAAGACACGCGCTTCTTGATTTAGGTCAGGAAGTTGTCGTCCAGACCAGTTGTAGAGACTACGAAAAACCTTGAAAAGTTTTCTCGAAAATCAGCTGGAAATCCACGGACCTCAGCATCAAACAGGGTCGCCAAGTGGTCAGACTTATCTTAACCATGAGAGGATCTGTCTCGTACAATGGGGGGCACCGTGCAAATTAGCTTATAAGACTAATGAATCGGATCCCCAGAAAGGATAATCTCCTTAAAGATCAAAAATCAGCTTTTAAGACTGATATTACTCAATCCTTGAGATTGTCCTTAAAGATTGAGAATTCAAACTCATGGAATTTGAGGATATCTAAACTCGAGCTTGAACGAGAAAATATTTTGATCAAAATTACAAACCGATTTGTTTTCTGAAAACGCTATTTTTAATGCGTTCATTACCATTGAATGTAAAATCCTATAAATTCACCTGGAATTCATTAGGTCACCTGAACCAAATCGGGTGTCAACCGTAAGAACGGTGGTTGCATAGCATGGTCGAAGATAGGACCTTGTGCCAGACCGGAAAAACTATAGGGTGATCTTTACTATTGCTCCTACAAAGGATAGTAATTTCATCTGACACGATATAGACCAGAATTATCAGCATGTCACGGGACATTGCCTTAACAGTTGCTTGTTCAATGCTTTCCTTTACAACCGGACGGTAGTTTACCGAAAGGTAATATACAGAGAAAGTAAACTGGACGTGTTGCTTTCCCAATACAAGGTTAGCAAGTGGGTGACACAAAACCGCAAGTTTTTGAGCTAAAATTTTCAAATCTGAAACCCACAAAACCTACAAAAACAATTTTGCAAATACTGGTGAAGGGTTATTCTGGAAAATGTATCTAGGGTAAAAGCTAGATTGAATTTTCAAAAGGTCAAATGTTTTCATAAAGATCCAATTTCCTAAAGGATCTAAATTTTCATAGTCATGTGGGACTGTAAACCACAACGTTACTACCATTGTTCATACCACCGTATTAAAATCACTGATGTACAAAGTGTGAAGAATAAAGAAGTGATTCTAGTATTTTTATTTCAAGACTATATTGCTTGAGGACAAGCAACACTCAAGTGTAGGAATATTTGATAATGCTAAAAACGAACATATATTTCATAGCATTATCCCTCTAGAAAGACAAGCTTTTGGTTGCAATTGTTCTATTTACAAGTGATATTCGTTTAAATATTAAAAGGTGAAGATAAAAGACAGATTCAACGAATTGAAGACGTAAATGACCAAAAAGCTCAAAAGTACAAAGTACAATCCAAGAGGTTCAAATTATTGATGAGAAACGTCTAAAAGTTACAAGAGTACAAGCCGCAAAATGCAAAGTACAAGATATTAAATAGTACGAAAGGACGTTCGAAAATTCGGAACCGGAACCAGAGTCAACTCTCAACGCGCGACGCAACGGACTAAAAATTACAAGTCAACTATGCACATGAATATAATATAATATATAATTAATTCTTAAAATTATATATATATATATATTATATTATATATTAAAATCGTCGGCAAACAAGAAAACAAAGTTATGTGAGCTGTCCTTAGACTCCATGCGATCGCATGGTAAATGCAAAGGAAGCCCATGCGATCGCATGGCCCCAAAAGTCTGGCCACATCTATAAATTTCGCAGTTTTCGGCCGAATATCACACACCTAATTCAATCTCTCTCTCTCACGATATATATATATATATATATATATATATATATATAAAATTTATAATTTTAATTTTAATTTAAGATTAATAATAATAAGGTTATGTTAGTGAATGTAGTAAGTGTGTAATTCGAAATTCTGTCAGTGTAAAGCTACGCTATTATTAATCATTGTAAGTTATGTTCAACCTTTTTAAATTAATGTCTCGTAGCTAAGTTATTATTATGCTTATTTAAATCGAAGTAATCGTGATGTTGGGCTAAATATTAAAGACAAGGTAATTGGGCTTTGGACCATAATTGGGATTTGGATAAAAGAATGACACTTGTGGAAATTAGACTATGGGCTATTAATGGGCTTTATATTAACTAAATGATACCTCGTTAATTTAATATATAGACTTATAATTTGACGTATTTATATATAACCACATACGCTTGACTGGGTACGGTGGGCGGGATATCTATAAATACTAATAATTATTCATTTGACCAGACACGGGGATGGATTAATAATCAATAGACTTGTTAAAACAGGGGTGGATTACATTCAAGGGTAATTGGTGTAATTGTTAACAAAGTAGTAAAACCTTGGATTACACGCAGTCGATAACCTGGTGTATTCATTAAACAAAGTATTAAGACCTTGTTACAGTTCGAATCCCCAATTAGTTGGAATATTTGACTTCGAACATAAGATTAATTTGACGAAGATTCTCGCACTTTATAATTATGACCGATGGACTATTATGGACAAAACCGTATGGACATATTGAATAATCCAGGACAAAGGACAATTAACCCATGGTAATAAATTAAAATCAACACGTCGAACATCATGATTAAGGAAGTTTAAATAAGCATAATTCCTTTATTTCATATTTTATCCCACTTTTATTTACTGTCATTTTATTTATTGCACTTTTAATTATCATACTTTTTAATTATCGCAATTTTATTTATCGTACTTTTATTTATCGCACTTTAATTATTGTCATTTACTTTACGCTCTAAATTAAGTTATATTTATTTTTAATAGTTTACATTAGGTTTTAACTGCGACTTAAGACATAAAATCGACAAACCGGTCATTAAACGGTAAAAACCCCCTTTTTATAATAATAATAATACTACTTATATATATATATATATATATATATATATATATATATATATATATATATATATATATATATATACAAATATAGTTTTTTTTTAAAAATAGCGTTAAACTTGGCTATATCCCACTATGGAACAAACCGGACTTACTAAAAACTACACTACTATACGATTAGGTACACTGCCTATGAGTGTTGTAGCAAGGTTTAGGTATATCCACTCTATAAATAAATAAATAACTTGTGTAAAATAGTATCGTATTTAATAATATTTCGCAATAAAAATATAACTATTTCGTATACACCTCTGCACACATCAAGAATTTTTGGTGCCGCTGCCGGGGAACAAACAACGCCGAAAGCGAAACGCTATAAAAAAAAAGATGGGTCGATAGTCATGAGTCTATGGTTGTTCCGAAATATATATATAGATGGGTCGATATGATATGTCAAAATATTGTATTCGTGTCTATGGTATCCCAAGATTACATAATATATTAGAATACATGTATAATACAATATGAGTTAGCTAGTATATGATTAATATAGATTTGTTACCAATTTTCACGTAGCTACAACAAGAAACATTATCCAATCTTGTTTTACCCATAACTTCTTCGTTTTAAATCCGTTTTGAGTGTTTCAAGTTGCTATGGTTTCATATTGAACTTAAGTTTATGAATCTAAACAGAAAAAGTATAAGTTTATAGTTGGAAATACAGGTTACAAGTCATTTTTGTAAAGGTAGTCATTTCAGTCGAAAGAACGACGTCTATATGACCATTTTGGAAAACATACTTCCACTTTGAGTTTAACCATGATTTTTGGATATAGTTTCATGTTCATAAGAAAAATCATTTTCCAGAAGAAAAACTTTTAAATAAAAGTTTATCATAGTTTTTAATTAACTAACCCCAAAACATCCCGCGGTGTTACTACGACGGCGTATATCCGATTTTACGGTGTTTTTCGTATTTCCAGGTTTTAAATCATTAAGTTAGCATATCATATAGATATAGAACATGTGTTTAGTTGATTTTAAAAGTCAAGTTAGAAGGATTAACTTTATTTGCGAACAAGTTTAGAATTAACTAAACTATGTTCTAGTGATTACAAGTTTAAATCTTCGAATAAGATAGTTTTATATGTATGAATCGAATGATGTTATGAACATCATTACTACCTTAATTTTAGTAGATAAACCTACTGGAAATGAGAAAAATAGATTTAGCTTTAAAGGATCCTTGGATGGCTTGAAAGTTCTTGAAGCAGAATCATGACACGAAAACAAGTTCAAGTAAGATTTCCACTCGAAATAAGATTGTTATAGTTATAGAAATTGATACAAAGTTTGAATATGAGTATTAACTTGTATTAGAAAGATATCTTACTGTAAATAAGAAAGATTTCTTGAGGTTGGATGATCACTTTACAAAATTGGAAGTAAGCTAGCAAACTTGGAAGTATTCTTGATTTTATGAAACTAGAACTTATAGAATTTATGAAGAACACTTAGAACTTGAAGATAGAACTTGAGAGAGATTAATTAGATGAAGAAAATTGAAGAATTAAAGTGTTTTTAGGTGTTTTTGGTCGTTGGTATATGGATTAGATATAAAGGGTGTGTAATTATGTTTACTTGTAAATAAGTCATGAATGATTACTAATATTTTTGTAATTTTATGAGATATTTCATGCTAGTTACCAAATGATGGTTCCCACATGTATTAGGTGACTCACAAGGGCTAAAAAGAGCTGATCATTGGAGTGTATATACTAATAGTAAATATATTTAGAAGCTGGGCATTGTACGAGTACGAATACGAGTGCATACGAGTAGAATTATTGATGAAAATGAATGAGGATGTAATTGTAAGAATTTTTGTTAAGTAGAAGTAATTTGATAAGTGTCTTGAAGTCTTTCAAAAGTGTATGAATACATATTAAAACACTACATGTATATACATTTTAACTGAGTCGTTAAGTCATCGTTAGTCGTTACATGTAAGTGTTGTTTTGAAACCTTTAGGTTAACGATCTTGTTAAATGTTGTTAACCCATTGTTTATTATATCTAAAGAGATGTTAAATTATTACATTATCATGATATTATGATGTATTAATATATCTTAATATGATATATATACAATTAAATGTCGTTACAACGATAATCGTTACATATATGCCTCGTTTAGAAATCCTTAAGTTAGTAGTCTTGTTTTTACATATGTAGTTCAATGTTAATATACTTAATGATATGTTTACTTATCATAATACCATGTTAACTATATATATATCCATATATATGACATCATATAGTTTTTACAAGTTTTAACATTCGTGAATCACCGGTCAACTTGGGTGGTCAATTGTCTATATGAAACCTATTTCAATTAATCAAGTCTTAACAAGTTTGATTGCTTAACATGTTGGAAAAACTTAATCATGTAAATAACAATTTCATTTAATATATATAAACATGGAAAAGTTTGGGTCACTACAGTACCTACCCGTTAAATAAATTTCGTCCCGAAATTTTAAGCACTTGGAGGTGTTGACGTATCTTCTGGAAATAAGTGCGGGTATTTCTTCTTCATCTGATCTTCTCGTTCCCAGGTGAACTCAGGTCCTCTACGAGCATTCCATCGAACCTTAACAATTGGTATCTTGTTATGTTTAAGTCTTTTAACCTCACGGTCCATTATTTCGACGGGTTCTTCGATGAATTGAAGTTTTTCGTTGATTTGGATTTCGTCTAACGGAATAGTGAGATCTTCTTTAGCAAAATATTTCTTCAAATTCGAGACATGGAAAGCATTATGTACAGCCATGAGTTATTGAGGTAACTCAAGTCGGTAAGCTACTGGTCCGACACGATCAATAATCTTGAATGGTCCAATATACCTTGGATTTAATTTCCCTCTTTTACCAAATCGAACAACGCCTTTCCAAGGTGCAACTTTAAGCATGACCATCTCTCCAATTTCAAATTCTATATCTTTTCTTTTAATATCAGCGTAGCTCTTTTGTCGACTTTGGGCGGTTTTCAACCGTTGTTGAATTTGGATGATCTTCTCGGTAGTTTCTTGTATTATCTCCTGACCCGTAATCTGTCTATCCCCCACTTCACTCCAAAAAATCGGAGACCTGCACTTTCTACCATAAAGTGCTTTAAACGGTGCCATCTCAATGCTTGAATGGTAGCTGTTGTTGTAGGAAAATTCTGCTAATGGTAGATGTCGATCCCAACTGTTTCTGAAATCAATAACACATGCTCGTAGCATGTATTTAAGCGTTTGTATCGTTCTTTCGCTCTACCCATCAGTTTATGGATGATAGGCAGTACTCATGTCTAGACAAGTTCCTAATGCTTGCTGTAATGTCTGCCAGAATCTTGAAATAAATCTTTCATCCCTATCAGAGATAATAGAGATTAGTATTCCATGTCTGGAGACGACTTCCTTCAAATACAGTCGTGCTAACTTCTCCATCTTGTCATCTTCTCTTATTGGCAGGAAGTGTGCTGATTTGGTGAGACGATCAACTATTACCCAAATAGTATCAAAACCACTTGCAGTCATTGGCAATTTAGTGATGAAATCCATGGTAATGTTTTTCCATTTCCATTCTGGGATTTTGGGTTGTTGAAGTAGACTTGATGGTTTCTGATGCTTAGCTTTGACCTTAGAACACGTCAAACATTCTCCTACATATTTAGCAACATCGGCTTTCATACCCGGCCACCAAAAATGTTTCTTGAGATCCTTGTACATCTTCCCCGTTTTAGAATGTATTGAGTATCTGGTTTTATGAGCTTCTCTAAGTACCATTTTTCTCATATCTCCAAATTTTGGTATCCAAATTCTTTCGACCCTATACCGGGTTCCATCTTCCCGAATATTAAGATGTTTCTCCGATCCTTTGGGTATTTCAACCTTTAAATTTCCTTCTTTTAAAACTCCTTGTTGCGCCTCCTTTATTTGAGTAGTAAGGTTATTGTGAGTCATTATATTCATAGCTTTTACTCGAATGGGTTCTCTGTCCTTTCTGCTCAAGACGTCGGCTACCACATTTGCCTTCCCCGGGTGGTAACGAATCTCAAAGTCCTAATCATTCAACAATTCAATCCACCTGCGCTGCCTCATGTTCAGTTGTTTCTTATTAAATATGTGCTAAAGACTTTTGTGGTCGGTATATATAATACTTTTGACCCCATATAAGTAGTGCCTCCAAGTCTTTAATGCAAAAACAACCGCGCCTAATTCCAAATCATGCGTCGTATAATTCTGCTCGTGAATCTTCAATTGTCTAGACGCATAAGCAATTACTTTCGTTCGTTGCATTAATACAGAACCGAGACCTTGCTTTGAGGCGTCTCAATATATCACAAAATCATCATTCCCTTTAGGTAATGACAATATAGGTGTCGTAGTTAACTTTTTCTTTAACAATTGAAACGCTTTTTCTTGTTCATCTTTCCATTCAAATTTCTTTCCTTTATGCGTTAATGCAGTCAAGGGTTTTGCTATTTTGGAAAAGTCTTGGATGAACCTTCTGTAGTACCCAGCCAGTCCTAAAAATTGGCGTATATGCTTCGGAGTTTTCGGGGTTTCCCACTTTTCAACGGTTTCAATCATTGCTGGATCCACCTGAATACCTTCTTTGTTCACTATGTGACCGAGAAATTGAACTTCTTCCAACCAAAATGCACACTTTGAAAACTTAGCGTACAGTTTTTCCTTCCTTAACAACTCTAGCACTTTTCTCAAATGTTCTTCATGCTCTTGGTCATTCTTTGAGTAAATAAGTATGTCATCGATGAAAACAATGACAAACTTGTCAAGGTATGGTCCACACACTCGGTTCATGAGGTCCATGAACACAGCTGATGCGTTGGTCAACCCAAACAGCATAACCATAAACTCGTAATGACCGTAACACGTCCTAAAAGCAGTCTTTGAAATATCATCCTCCTTCACCCGCATTTGATGATACCCAGAATGTAAATCAATCTTCGAATAAACCGACGAGCCTTGTAGTTGATCAAATAAGTCATCGATTCTCGGTAGTGGCTAGCGGTTCTTGATGGTAAGTTTGTTCAACTCTCGGTAGTCGATACACAACCTAAATGTACCATCCTTCTTCTTGACAAACAAAACAGGAGCTCCCCATGGTGATGTACTTGGTCGAATGAAACCACGCTCTAAAAGTTCTTGTAACTGACTTTGTAATTCTTTCATTTCGCTGGGTGCGATTCTGTATGGAGCACGAGCTATTGGTGCAGCTCCTGGTATAAGATCTATTTGAAATTCAACGGATCGATGTGGGGGTAATCCAGGTAATTCTTTCGGAAATACATCGAGAAATTCTTTTGCGACGGGAACATCACTGATGTTCTTTTCTTCAGGTTTAACTTCCTTGATGTGTGCTAGAATGACGTAACAACCTTTTCTTATTAGTTTTTGCGCCTTCAAACTACTAATAAGATTTAATTTCGCATTGTTCTTTTATCCGTACACCATTAAAGGTTTTCCCTTTTCACGCATAATGCGAATCGCATTTTTGTAACAAACGACCTCTGCTCTCACCTTTTTCAACCAGTCCATGCCAATTATTACATCAAAACTCCCTAACTCGACTGGTATTAAATCAATTTTAAACGTTTCATCCCCCAGTTTAATTTCTCTATCCCGACATATATTATCTGCTAAAATTAATTTACCGTTTGCTAATTCGAGTAAAAATTTACTATCCAAAGGCGTCAATGGGTAACTTAATTTAGCACAAAAATCTCTACTCATATAGCTTCTATCCGCACCCGTATTAAATAAAACATAAGCAGATGTATTGTCAATAAGAAACGTACCCGTAACAAGCTTCGGGTCTTCCCGCGCTTCTGCCGCATTAATATTGAAAACTCTTCCGCGGCCTTGCCCATTAGTATTCCCTTGGTTTGGGCAATTTCTAATAATGTGGCCCGGTTTTCCACATTTATAACAAACTACGTCGGCATTATTTGTTCCGACCTTATTTGTTTCTTTATTTTTGTTGTTCTTTGGTCCGTAAATCTCATATTTTGCCGCGCCATGACCACTTCTCTTACACTTGGTGCAAACTGTTGTGCAAAACACATTCGGATGGTACTCTGCACACCTGAAGCATGGTTGTTTCTGTTGTTTGTTGTTATTGAGGTTGTTGTTGGGATTGTTATTGTTGTTGAAACGGTTGTTGTAGTTGTTGTTGTTGTTGTTGTTGTTGGGACGTTTGTTGTAGTTATTGTTAAAATTGCGGTTATTGTTGTGATTGTTGTTGTGGTTGTAATTGTTATTGTTGTTGTATTGGTGACTCTTGTCACCGTTTTCCTCCCACTTCCTCTTGAGTTATTTCGTGTTGGCTTCTTCGGCCGCCTGTTCTTTAATTCTCCCCTCAATCTGATTTATGAGTTTATGAGCCATTTGACTTGCCTTCTGTATGGAAGCGGGCTTGTGTGAACTCACATCTTCTTGAATCCTTACTGGTAACCCTTTTACAAACACATCGATCTTCTCTTCTTCATCTTCGAATGCTCCCGGACACAATAGGCACAACTCTGTGAATCGTCGTTCATATGTGGTAATGTCGAATCCTTGTGTTCGTAACTCTCTAAGTTCTACCTTAAGCTTATTGACTTCGTTTCTAGGACGGTACTGCTCGTTTATCAATTGCTTGAATGCCGACCACGGTAGTGCGTAAGCAGCATTTTGTCCTACCTGTTCAAGATAGGTGTTCCACCACGTTAATGCAGTACCTGTGAAGATATGCGTAGCGTACTTAACTTTATCCTCTTCAGTACACTTACTTATGGCAAACACCGATTCGACCTTCTCAGTCCACCGTTTCAATCCAATTGGTCCTTCGGTTCCATCAAATTCCAAAGGTTTGCAGACAGTGAATTCTTTGTAGGAGCATCCTACACGATTTCTTGTGGAATTAGTTCCACCGCTAGATCCAGAGTTATTGTTATTTTGCATCGCAGCCTGTACTACGGCTATGTTTGCTGCAAGGAAAACACGAAAGTCTTCCTCGCTCATGTTCAAATTCTAACGAGTCGCCGGTGCCATTTCCTTCAAAAATAGCCCAAAAGAATTGAGTTAATCATATAGAATTTAAGAATAGTCAATAGTATTTCGTAGCATAATATGAACTTATTTATAAAAGATTTTTCTTCATATTAGCATTTTATAGTTTTAATTCGGGTAGTACCTACCCGTTAAGTTCATACTTAGTAGCTATTATACAATTCAACTACTACGATTCTATATGAAAAACTTATTACAATAATATTTTGCGTTCAAACTTTTATACAATATTTTACAAACATACAATACCACTATTATACATATAGGATGAAATATATCACATAATAACTTGCTACACGGCAGCTATAAAGGTAATTCTAATTAATACGCAAGTCATTCAGCAAAGGCAATAAAGACACGTAATTCATAAGTCCAGAAACAGGTCATGCATTCTGGTTTTACTAAAACGACTTCCTATCCTTGATCTTGTGGAAAGTAACCGTTATGACCATTGGCTAGGCAGCATGTTGTAATGTCGTCAAAAGGACGAGGGTTTCGTAATGCCCAACAGCCTCGTAGCAATCTAAAAACCTTGTTTCTGACCCCAACTACTGAGTCCGTCACTTGTGGGAATGTTTCATTTAATAGTTGTAATCCGATGTTCTTTTTCTCACTTTGGTGAGAAGCGAACATCACTAACCTGTGATGACCCGAAAATTTCCGATCAAATTTAAACTTTAATCTTTATATTAATCCGACACGTTAAGCAAAGTTTGTTAAGTTGAATCTCAAAAAGTTTAAACTGTGTTCATACATTCATTTAACCTTTGACTATTCCCGACGATTCACGAACGATTGTGTGAAAATGTAACTAAATATATATATATATATATATATATATATATATATATATATATATATATATATATATATATATATATATATATATATATATATATATATATATATATATATATATATATATATATGTAAAAATAAATATAAGTGTATATATTAATTTGATATAACACCATTTAATCATTTGAATTAAATACGTAAAGTAATATACAAAGTAGTTAAGATGTTATCAAAATAAATATATATAAATATATATACGAATTCTGCACACAATTAAAATTATATGAATATAATAATATCAATATAATATATATAAATATTAAATATCCAAATATGTTATAAGTATTATATAATTAATAAAATAAAATATTATTAAACTTAATTACAAGTTAAATATAGTTATTACATTACTTTTATTATTAAATTGATATTAGTATTATTAATTTAATATATAGTATATATATATATATATATATATATATATATATATATATATATATATATAAATTGATGTGTTATTATTCGTATTATTAATATTAACAAAATTATTGTCATATAGTTTATAGTAATTAACATCATTATAATTAGTAATAATAATATTATTATTTCTATTACATTTTTATTGTTATTAGTTATAATATAATATTAAGAGTATGATTATTATGTTTATATATATCAATAAGATTTATTAAAATCTGTAAATATAAATGTATAAATATAAGAGATATATAAATATAATATTTGATATATATAAATCATTATATTATTATTAATAGTATTATTATAATTAGTATTAACATAATTAGTATTAGTAAATGCATTGTGACTAATATTATTAACAACATTATTTTTAATCATCATTATTATTATCTATTATTATAATTATTATTAATATTAATATAATTATTATTTACTATTTATTATTAATATAATTATTATTAGTTGTTAATATTAATTATATTGAATATAAAAGCAAGAAATTCGTACAAGTTTGTTAAGGGTATTAATCCAGTTGATCTAAACTCTATTTCCTGTCTCTACTGTGATTTCAGTCGATTTCAAACAGTTAAATCCAAATCATAAAGTCAATTAATCACCTAATTCTGTTATCAATCTTTGTCTTCTGCTACTTTTTTATTTTTATTTTGTACCTGGTAAAAAAAAAGGCTGTCGACTCTCCATGCTATATACCAAGCGAGCAATTTCAATTAATAAAAATTCATTGAACCCACTACTATATTTATCAACCACACACTGCTACGAGCTGCTTTTAACTGTTAAATTTAAACAGAAAATGAAGAACCCAGTTCCTTCATCCCAGTTCTTGAGCCGTTTTTCAAAATTAACAATTTCGAAATCCATTTTAAAATCTAATAATGCCAAGTTGTTAGGATTCAATTTCTCAAACTATCTGCAAGGTTTCATAATCCAGTTCATCCTATAGAGGTTCAATTTTCGAGTCAAATTTACTTTTCAAAAAGTCAAACGGGATGTTCATCCTAAAATTTGAACTCGTGTTGATGTTATATGTTAAATTGATTATGCAGAAAGTTTTTAGAAGTCATTTACTACCTTTTTCATTCAATGATCGAGGTCTAAAATGCTTTGGAAGTTCGATTTCGAATTAAAGTATATACGTGTTCATAGTAACGCTGCTCAGTTTTTTTTTATTTTCTTTTCGGTTTTTAATTGATTTAAATTCACCTCTAAACGTCTCTGTATCATTTACAAATCCTAAAAACTAATTAATTAAGTGGTTGTTAATTGGTTCGTTCTCTGGTCGATTTAGTTAGTGAAGAAGATGAAGGGATCAAATAAATGGTCGAGTTATATTTTTAGTCTGAGTGGTAATAACAGAAAACGGGCACAGCCCAGATGGTTTAGGATAGGGACGGGTGTTTGAGAGGTCATGGGTTCGAGTCTCGACAGTGGCTCTTTTTTTTAGGCTTTCTTCAAAGGTTGTTACTCTTCATTATTATTTCATTATTATTATTGTTAATATTATTATTGTTAATATTAATTGTTATTTGTATTATCATTATTATTAAAATTATTACCATTATTATCATTAGTATTATTATTAGTAGTAAAACTATTATAATTACTATTATTAGTATCTTTACTATCAATGTTAATATTATTATCGTTAGTATTATTGAAATTATTATATAAAGTATTGTTATTATAATTACTAAGCATATTATTATATTTATCATCCTTAACATGTATTATCTAAAATTATCATTGTTATTAAGAATTAGTATTATTATTAAAAAGTATCATTTTTATTATTCTTACAACTGTAGTATTAAACGAATCATTATAAGTAAAACTATCATTTTATCATTATTAGTAAAAACAACATTTATAGTAAAATTATCAGTAATATTAAAAGTGTCATTATTAAAATTAACATATTTATTACTATCCCTAATCTAGCATTATTACAAATAGTAGTTTAATAAATAAATGATCTTTAGATAAAAAATATGCAATTAATACACATAATATAACTATATTATTAATTATGTATAAAATGAAAATATATAAGTAGATAATAAAACTTATAAATTATTATAACAATTACATAACTAAATATATATACAGTTGTTTGATTTCGATTATATGTTTTAATAAATATATATACAAATGATATAGGTTCGTGAATCCGAGGCCAACCTTGCATTGTTTAGTTGTTCAATGTCGTTATATGCATTTTTACTACAAAATACAATACAGTGAGTTTCATTTACCTTTTTACCCTTTATATTTTTGGGCTGAGAATACATGCGCAATTTTTATAAATGTTTTACGAAATAGACACAAGTAATCGAAACTATATTATATGGTTGAATGATCGATATCGAATATGCCCCTTTTTATTAAGTCTGGTAATCTAAGAATTAGGGAACAGACACCCGAATTGACGTGAATCCTAAAGATAGATCTATCGGGCCCAACAAGCCCCATCCAACGTACTGGATGCTTTAGTACTTCGAAATTTATATCATGTCCGAAGGAGGATCCCGGAATGATGGGGATATTCTTATATGCATATTGTGAATGTCGGTTACCAGGTGTTCAATCCATATGAATGATTATTTTTGTCTCTATGTATGGGACGTATATTTATGAGAACTGAAAATGAAATCTTGTGGTCTATTAAAATGATGGAAATGATTACTTATGTTAAACTAATGAACTCACCAACCTTTTGGTTGACACTTGAAAGCATGTTTATTCTCAGGTACGAAAGAAATCTTCCGCTGTGCAATTGCTCATTTTAAAGATATTACTTGGAGTCATTCATGACATATTTCAAAAGACGTTGCATTCGAGTCGTCGAGTTCATCAAGATTATTATTAAGTCAATTATAGTTAGATATATTATGAAATGGTATGCATGTCGTCAACTTTTGATGTGATGAAAGTTTGTCTTTTTAAAAAGGAATGCAATGTTTGTAAAATGTATCATATAGAGGTCAAGTACCTCGCGATGAAATTAACTGTTGTGAATCATTTATAATAGATATGGACTTCGTCCATATGGATTAGGACGGGTCTCTACAGTTGGTATCAGAGCGGTGGTCTTAGCGAACCAGGTCATTCATTAGTGTGTCTAACTAGTAGTTGTTAGGATGCCTTAATGAGTCTGGACTTCGACCGTGTCCGCATGTCAAAAGTTTTGCTTATCATTTAGTGTCGAAAATTATTTGCTTATCATCCTTAAAGTCTAGACACGTCTTACTGCCTCTATTGCATTGACAATGTATAGATAAATTCATATCTTAGCGTATCTGTTATTGTTACCTTTGCCTGACAGCTTCCGTAGATTCCTCCGTAACTAATGGAATTTTAGTATTATATATGCATATGTAAATTATGTATTGCAGGGTACTAATCTACATCCTATAATCTATTTCTTATCGAAAATCCTTCATCTGATCGTACGAGATGAATCCCTCAACAAGTTCGAGTCCCTTAGATTCGATAACTATTCTGATAGTTAATCCGACAGCTATTCCGACATAGAGTTTCACTCGAGCTCCGAAAGCAGTGTCACCAGAATGAATCAACCAATCAGCCATCCCCAATTTATCTGATGGATTCGTAGTCTACTAAATCAATGGAGACGAGAAGAAGGCGATCCTTTCCACCAACCAAATTGCCCTCTTGGCGAAGAACTTGAAGCACTTACCGGCGAATCTATCCGAAACACCATTTTCAGCCTCAGTTCCAAAGTAGATCGACACAATTATATTCTATCCACAATTCTGAACCTTATTCATCCGCTCGTTCCGGCCGACAAACATACCGGAATAATAGAAGAAGTCAACGAACTTCGCGCTCGAGTAATCAATTGGGAGAATATAGTGCAAAATTTACCGGCTTCAGTAACATCACTGGTACCAATAGTACCATCAGCAACAGCACCAATATCATCAACAATCCATGCCTCAACATCTCATTCTGTACCTCGAGTATAATCATCGTTCTACGAATCGTTCTACATCAATTATTTTCGTTCGACATAGCGATTATGTAATCTCTAATGTTTTAGAGATTATATACATTCTTGTTCTAATGGTAAATCAAATGAGTTTAATATCATATTAACTCATTAAATCCATGATTACATCTGAGGAAAATATATATGTAAGTATATTTTCATAAAGATTGTAATTATAATTTTTTTTGTACAAACAGTTAATGGTAAAAATATTTTAACGGGTAGGTAATACCCTAGAAATATTTAGATTTCACATTATTAAGTTACACTGTACATTCGACGAAGCTGATTCAACGGTCATTTACTATCCTACTTACATCCACAGATACACGTATCCGTTCACCGCAGAATAACTATTTTTATTCAATTTCATATTTGGATTTTGACATACTAGAATCCAACAAGTGGCATAATGAAGAAAACATTTGATAAAATAAAATTTGTTAGAAACAAACAAATTAACTATGAAAAATTTTGTTAAGAATCCACGCTAACTGTTCCTAGCTAATTGTTCCTAGCTAACTGATTACATTTTATTTATCGCAATTTAATTATCGCAATTTACATTCTCGCAATTTACATTCTCGTAATTTTATTTATTGTCATTTAATTTCTGTATTTATTTTACGCACTTTAAATATCGGGACACGTATACAAGGTTTTGACATATCATATCGACGCATATATATATATATATTATTTGGAATAACCATAGACACTCTATATGCAGTAATGATCGAGTTCTCTATACAGGGTTGAGGTTGATTCTATAATAATATATATACTTTGAGTTGTGATCGAGTCTGAGACGAATACGGGTCACGATACGTATTAATTAATTCGAATATTATATATTAAACTATATATGAATTATTGAATTGCTAACTGTAGACTATCAACTGTGGACTACCAACATTGGACAATTAAAATGAATTAAAATATTGACTATAACATATGAAACTAAATAATTCTTCAAGTTTGCCACTTGATTTCATCTTAAACTTCATTTGTATCTTTACGATTACAAATCTGCGTTCAAACCTTTCATAATTCTTGGAAACACCTCAATCGAGAGGATGAAGCAACTGCATCTCATCTACGGAAGAAAAGATTGATGCATATAGTTATGCACCTGAAAACACTCGGAACCTGTGTAAACGTTTAACACTTGTCTATGCTAGCTCCTTTGGCATTGTTATTACTGAAAGTAATATTTCAACTCTTTTTCAAATTAGCTAATTTTGTCACAGCTCCAACAAGTCAACTTCGACTTTTCGTTCGAAACAACCTTAGTATAACCTTGATATATATGCGTGCTCTTTTATTGTTACCGGAAACTTTTTATATTCCATCATATTACCAGCAGACGTACCAGCAACCTTGTTGCTCCTTGGCTTAAATCTCTCCGACAAATCACTATATTTATCTATTGAAGTCTCATCATGTACTCATCTGCATCTTGTAACAAGAATTGTCATACCAATTACTGGGAATCAGCAAATCTGTATAGTGAGTCTCGCAACGTTTCTACATCAAAAGTTATATGTATACATATAACATTTACCTCTTAGAATTATGATCTTCCATTCGGAAATTCTGAAAAGCACCCAGTCTACGAATCAATACTCGGAATGCTGAAAAAGCTGAATGAAGCAGCAAAAACTGTACACGACCTTAACCGTCAAAATTTTGATGATAAAGAATGGAGTATTGGAGACACTCAATAGAAAATTTAGTACCGAAAAGCGGATTATGCGAAACTATGAAGGAAACTGTGGACAAATCACAAAGAATAAGTTTGACTTCAAAGAATCTAAATGATTCAATGCCTGTTAAAATCTTTAGCATATATCTTGCTCCTTACTCTAAACCCTTGCTGACAATAGTTTCCGTCATCCTCTGATCTTAGATATTCAAAGATATTATCGTATCTTTCATTACAAATATCCTCCATATTTTTGAAGATATTTTCATAACTATTCTTATCTGAAATCATTAATCTCTTCGTGCTATCTGTGTTACATCATATAGAAACTGTTAGTTTCTATATTCTGTAAACTTTCGAGCTTAAAATATGAATGTTATTGAAGTAATATTGGAAACTGATGCATGAGTTAGTATAATATAATGACACTTGATCAACGTGATTATATTACAGTAAGTCATGCTGAGTTTTAATGGAATGTGATGATTCACATATTATAACGTCACCACGTGCCATGTTACATAACTCTTTCATTCTGATTAATTTCTGAACATATCAAGAAAATATATTCTTGATAGTTCTATTCTCAGTGATTTTGGTAATTTGACAAATCAAATCGTGCGATTACGTTCTTTCTTAATTAGAACATTAAGTTCATTCTAAATGACATACTTACGAATTCCAGACCATTATTCGCTTGCCTCGCAGACAGGAAGAGAAAACGAAAGCATGAAGCTCTGAAATATAATGGAGAATATAAAGCCCAATAACAACCCCGAAACTACAAACCGTGTATATCAATGCGTATAACAATATAAAGACACGGGAGAATGAAAAACACTATAACCCCAAGGTAATGGTCGAAGAAAATAACTTCCTCCGGTGGTAGATGAAAAAGAAGAATGACATATATGAATGTTAAGAGTATATTAAGGATCAGAATGGGATAGAGCATATCGACGAATGCTTTAAGGTATGAATTAGTGAGGAAGAATAAAAGGTGTGAGTTATAAGGAAACGAAGGGGTGGATTTATAGTAAGATATCAGACAGAGCAATCAAAACAGATGATCGCATTTAAAACGGATCCTAATTTCCTTGATTACCGAAGAATCAAATCTTATTACGAAGATTTTTTTTCTTCCAAATCTCTTGAACTTGGAAATCAATCATAACTACGTCATCGGTTAAAACGAATCTATACCTACTCATTTCACTCTTTTATGATAGCTTCACTCGTACTCTTTGAATAATCGAATTGTTTTATCCATATTACTCAATGATGATAAAACTCTATTTATCAACTCATATTCGTCATGAAAACATTTTTATTGTTAGCCATGACGACCTCACTCAAATTTCGGGACGAAATTTCTTTAACGGGTAGGTACTGTGATGACCCGAAAATTTCCGATCAAATTTAAACTTTAATCTTTATATTAATCAGACACGTTAAGCAAAGTTTGTTAAGTTGAATCTCAAAAAGTTTAAACTGTGTTCATACATTCATTTAACCTTTGACTATTCTCGACGATTCATGAATAATTGTGTGAAAATGTAACTAAATATATATATATGTAAAAATAAATATAAGTGTATATATTAATTTGATATAACACCATTTAATCATTTGAATTAAATACGTAAAGTAATATACAAAGTAATTAAGATGTTATCAAAATAAATATATATAAATATATATACGAATTCTGCACACAATTAATGTTATATAAATATAGTAATATCAATATAATATATATAAATATTAAATATCCAAATATGTTATAAGTATTATATAATTAATAAAATAAAATATTATTAAACTTAATTACAAGTTAAATATAGTTATTACATTACTTTTATTATTAAATTGATATTAGTATTATTAATTTAATATATAGTATATATATATATATATATATATATATATATATATATATATATAAATTGATGTGTTATTATTCGTATTATTAATTTTAACAAAATTATTGTCATACAGTTTATAGTAATTAACATCATTATAATTAGTAATAATAATATTATTATTTCTATTACATTTGTATTGTTATTAGTTATAATATAATATTAAGAGTATGATTATTATGTTTATATATATATCAATAAGATTTATTAAAATCTGTAAATATAAATGTATAAATATAAGAGATATATAAATATAATATTTGATATATATAAATCATTATATTATTATTAATAGTATTATTATAATTAGTATTAACATAATTAGTATTAGAAAATGCATTGTGACTAATATTATTAACACCATTATTTGTAATCATCATTATTATTATCTATTATTATAATTATTATTAATATAATTATTATTTACTATTTATTATTAATATAATTATTATTAGTTATTAATATTAATTATATAGAATATAAAAGCAAGAAATTCGTACAAGTTTGTTAAGGGTATTAATCCAGTTGATCTAAACTCGATTTCCTGTCTCTACTGTGATTTCAGTTGATTTCAAACAGTTAAATCCAAATCCTAAAGTCAATTAATCACCTAATTCTGTTATCAATCTTTGTCTTCTGCTATTTTTTTATTCTTATTTTGTACCTAGTAAAAAAAAAAGGCTGTCGACTCTCCATGCTATATACCAAGCGAGCAATTTCAATTGATAAAAATTCATTGAACCCACTACTATATTTATCAACCATACACTGCTACGAGCTGCTTTTAACTGTCGAATTTAAATAGAAAATGAAGAACCCAGTTCCTTCATCCCTGTTCTTGAGCCGTTTTTCAAAATTAACAATTTCGAAATCCATTTTAAAATCTAATAATGCCAAGTTGTTAGGATTCAATTTCTCAAACTATCTGCAAGGTTTCATAATCCAGTTCATCCTATAGAGGTTCAATTTTCGAGTCAAATTTACTTTTCAAAAAGTCAAACGGGATGTTCATCCTAAAATTTGAACTCGTGTTGATGTTATATGTTAAATTGATTATGCAGAAAGTTTTTAGAAGTCATTTACTACCTTTTTCATTCAATGATCGAGGTCTAAAACGCTTTGGAAGTTCAATTTTGAATTAAAGTATATACGTGTTCATAGTAACGCTGCTCAGTTTTTTTTTTGTTTTCTTTTCGGTTTTTAATTGATTTAAATTCACCTCTAAACGTCTCTGTATCATTTACAAATCCTAAAAACTAATTAATTAAGTGGTTGTTAATTGGTTCGTTCTCTGGTCGATTTAGTTAGTGAAGAAGATGAAGGGATCAAATAAATGGTCGAGTTATATTTTTTGTCTGAGTGGTTATAACAGAAAACGGGCACAGCCCAGATGGTTTAGGATAGGGACGGGTGTTCGAGAGGTCATGGGTTCGAGTCTCGACAGTGGCTCTTTTTTTTTAGGCTTTCTTCAAAGGTTGTTACTCTTCATTATTATTTCATTATTATTATTGTTAACATTATTATTATTAATATTAATTGTTATTAGTATTATCATTATTATTAAAATTATTACCATTATTATCATTAGTATTATTATTAGTAGTAAAACTATTATAAATACTATTATTAGTATCTTTACTATCAATGTTAATATTATTATCGTTAGTATTATTGAAATTATTATATAAAGTATTGTTATTATAATTACTAACCATATTATTATATTTATCATCCTTAACATGTATTATCTAAAATTATCATTGTTATTAAGAATTAGTATTATTATTAAAAAGTATCATTTTTATTATTGTTACAACTGTAGTATTAAACGAATCATTATAAGTAAAACTATCATTTTATCATTATTAGTAAAAACAACATTTATAGTAAAATTATCAGTAATATTAAAATTGTCATTATTAAAATTAACATATTTATTATTATCCCTAATCTAGCATTATTACAAATAGTAGTTTAATAAATAAATGATCTTTAGATAAAAATATGCAATTAATACACATAATTTAACTATATTATTAATTATGTATAAAATGAAAATATATAAGTAGATAATAAAACTTATAAATTATTATAATAATTACATAACTAAATATATATACAGTTGTTTGATTTCGATTATATGTTTTAATAAATATATATACAAATGATATAGGTTCGTGAATCCGAGGCCAACCTTGCATTGTTTAGTTGTTCAATGTCGTTATATACATTTTTACTACAAAATACAATACGGTGAGTTTCATTTACCTTTTTACCCTTTATATTTTTGAGCTGAGAATACATGCGCAATTTTTATAAATGTTTTACGAAATAGACACAAGTAATCGAAACTATATTATATGGTTGAATGATCAAAATCGAATATGCCCCTTTTTATTAAGTCTGGTAATCTAAGAATTAGGGAACAGACACCCTAATTGACGCGAATCCTAAAGATAGATCTATCGGACCCAACAAGCCCCATTCAAAGTACCGGATGCTTTAGTACTTCGAAATTTATATCATGTCCGAAGGAGGATCCCGGAATGATGGGGATATTCTTATATGCATATTGTGAATGTCGGTTACCAGGTGTTCAATCCATATGAATGATTATTTTTGTCTCTATGTATGGGACGTATATTTATGAGAACTGAAAATGAAATCTTGTGTTCTATTAAAATGATGGAAATGATTACTTATGTTAAACTAATGAACTCACCAACCTTTTGGTTGACACTTGAAAGCATGTTTATTCTCAGGTACGAAAGAAATCTTCCGCTGTGCAATTGCTCATTTTAAAGATATTACTTGGAGTCATTCATGACATATTTCAAAAGACGTTGCATTCGAGTGGTCGAGTTCATCAAGATTATTATTAAGTCAATTATAGTTAGATATATTATGAAATGGTATGCATGTCGTCAACTTTCGATGTGATGAAATTTTGTCTTTTTAAAAATGAATGCAATGTTTGTAAAATGTATCATATAGAGGTCAAGTACCTCGCGATGAAATTAACTGTTGTGAATCGTTTATAATTGATATGGACTTCGTCCGGATGGATTAGGACGGGTCTTTACATAACCCGTAAGCATAACATGCTTCTTTATGTTGCATGTTAGAAGCTCTTTCTAATTCACGAAATCCTATGTTGGGATATGTTGAGTCAAAATAGGTTCTTAACCCGTAACGAAAAATTGCATTTGGGTTCCCCGCATTTAACGCTTTAAAGAAAATACGGTGTAACTTACGGTCTCCCCAATGTGATATACCCCACCTATCAAAGGAAATTCTTTTATAAACTAAGGCATTTATGGAAAGTCTTTCAAATGTTTGACAAGTTAATTTCACCATAACTAATTATGCTGATGAATTCTGACCGACTCTAGACAAGATTTAATCAATCATATCCTCTGGTAGGTCTTCTAAAATATTCGGTTGTTTACCCTTAACGTCCATTTTGTGTTTTTACACTGTAAAAATAGACGAGGGTTAGATTCATAAAACATAATTAACAAACAATACAAGCAATTTTACATTTATCAAAAAAGCACAAGCACACTATATTACATATATTACACAACATGATTACAACTCTTTAATCCGACTCACTCGTTTCTTCTTCTTCGGACTTGGTTCGTTTTGCTAATTTCCTAGGGATATATGATGCTCCCCTAATACGAGCTATCGTTTTCCACAATGGTTTAAAAAAACTTGGTGGTTTAGAGGTTCCCGGGTTATTGTTACATTTTAGGAAATACGGACGTTGCCGATACATATAAAGTTCATCGGGGTTGGAATCAGGTTTCTCTATTTTTATACCTTTTCCCTTATTATTTTCTTTTGCTTTATTAAATTGGGTCGAGGTAATTTCTATAACATCATCGAAATCCTTATCGGGATCCGATTCATCGAAAAATTGGTAATCTTTCCAATATTTTGCTTCCTCGGCGGAAACACCATTGACCATTATTGACTTTGGTCCGTTGGTTGAGGATTTTCTTTTATTTAACCGATTTACTGTAGGTATCAATATTTCTTCCTCCGGAACCTCTTCTTCTTCCGGTTCTTCCTCTTCCGGTTCCTCCTCTTCTGGTTCCTCTTCTTCCGGTTCGTCCTCTTCCTGTTCCTCTTCTTCCGGTTCCTCCTCTTCCGGTTTCTCTTCTTCCGGTTCCTCTTCTTCCGGTTCCTCTTCGGGAATTTGTGAATCTTCCTAAAGTATATTCGACTCTTTATTATTATTAGGTGAGTCGATGGGATTTGTACTAGAGGTAGACATCTATCACACAATATCAAACACGTTAAGAGATTAATATATCACATAATATTTACATGTTAATAATATATAGTTTCCAACAAAAAAATTAAGCAATCGTTTTTTTTTAAGAAAAACACGGTCGAAGTCCAGACTCACTAATGCATCCTAACAACTCGGTAAGACACACTAATGCAAAAATTCTGGTTCTCTAAGACCAACGCTCGGATACCAACTAAAATTTCCCGTTCCTATTGATTATAAACGTTCCATATTAATTGATTTCGTTGCGAGGTTTTGACCTCTATATGAGAAGTTTTTCAAAGACTGCATTCGTTTTTAAAACAACCCATAACCTTTATTTTATCGACAAGGTTAACAAGACACCACTTAGATTATCCAGAAATGATAATCTAACAAATATCACACTTACACACTACCAATACATATTGGTTTACAAATATTAATATGTTACAACAAAATAAATCTCGAATGCAGTTTTAAACAATATTATACAAGCATGCTGACACCAAATCTTGTCCATATAATAGCATGCAACAGCGAGAGCTCTTAATAATCACCTGAGAATAAACATGCTTTAAACGTCAACAAAAATGTTGGTGAGTTATAGTTTTAACCTATATTTATCAAATCGTAATAATAGACCACAAGATTTCATATTTCAATATACATCTCATACATAGAGATAAAAATCATTCATATGGTGAACACCTGGTAACCGACCTTAACAAGATGCATATAGAATATCCCCTATCATTCCGGGACTCCCTTCGGACATGGTGAATTCGAAGTACTAAAGCATCCGGTACTTTGGATGGGGCTCGTTGGGCCTAATAGATCTATCTTTAGGATTCGCGTCAATTAGGGTGTCTGTTCCCTAATTCTTAGATTACCAGACTAAAAAGGGGCATATTCGGTTTAATAATCCAGCCATAGAATGTAGTTTCATTTACTTGTGTCTATTTTGTAAAACATTTATAAAACTGCATGTATTCTCATCCCAAAATATTAGATTTTAAAAGTGGGACTATAACTCACTTTCACAGATTTTTACTTCGTCGGGAAGTAAGACTTGACCACTGGTCGATTCACAAACCTATAACAAATATGTACATATATATCAAAGCATGTTCAAAATATATTTACAATATTTTTAATACGTTTTGCTATTTTGAGTTTATTAAGTCAGCTGTCCTCGTTAGTAACCTACAACTAGTTGTCCACAGTTAGATGTATAGAAAATAAAGCAATATATATTATCTTGAATCAATCCACGACCCCGTGTATACAAGCCTCAGGCTAGATCACAACTCAAAGTATATATAATATTTTGGAATCAACCTCAACCCTGTATAGCTAACTCCAACATTACTGCATATAGAGTGTCTATGGTTGTTCCGAAATATATATATATATATATATATATATATATATATATATATATATATATATATATAGATGGGTCGATATGATATGTCAAAACATTGTATTCGTGTCTATGGTATCCCAAGATTACATAATATATTAGAATACATGTATAATACAATATGAGTTAGCTAGGATATGATTAATATAGATTTGTTACCAATTTTCAAGTAGCTACAACAAGAAAAATTATCCAATCTTGTTTTACCCGTAACTTCTTCGTTTTAAATCCGTTTTGAGTGTTTCAAGTTGCTATGGTTTCATATTGAACTTAAGTTTATGAATCTAAACATAAAAATTATAAGTTTATAGTTGGAAATACAGGTTACAAGTCATTTTTGTAAAGGTAGTCATTTCAGTCGAAAGAACAACGTCTAGATGACCATTTTGGAAAACATGCTTCCACTTTGAGTTTAACCATGATTTTTGGATATAGTTTCATGTTCATAATAAAAATAATTTTCCCAGAAAAATAACTTTTAAATCAAAGTTTTATCATAGTTTTTAATTAACTAACCCAAAACAGCCCGCGGTGTTACTACGACGGCGTATATCCGGTTTTACAGTGTTTTTCGTGTTTCCAGGTTTTAAATCATTAAGTTAGCATATCATATAGATATAGAACATGTGTTTAGTTGATTTTAAAAGTCAAGTTAGAAGGATTAACTTTATTTGCGAACAAGTTTAGAATTAACTAAACTATGTTCTAGTGATTACAAGTTTAAATCTTCGAATAAGATAGTTTTATATGTATGAATCGAATGATGTTATGAATATCATTACTACCTTAATTTTAGTAGGTAAACCAACTGGAAATGAGAAAAATAGATCTAGCTTCAAAGGATCCTTGGATGGCTTGAAAGTTCTTGAAGCAGAATCATGACACGAAAACAAGTTCAAGTAAGATTTCCACTCGAAATAAGATTGTTATAGTTATAGAAATTGAATCAAAGTTTGATTGTATTAGAAATATATCTTACTGTAATTAAGAAAGATTTCTTAAGGTTGGATGATCACTTTACAAGATTGGAAGTAAGCTAGCAAACTTGGAAGTATTCTTGATTTTATGAAACTAGAACTTATAGAATTTATGAAGAACACTTAGAACTTGAAGATAGAACTTGAGAGAGATCAATTAGATGAATAAAATTGAAGAATGAAAGTGTTTGTAGGTTTTTTTGGTCGTTGGTATATGGATTAGATATAAAGGATGTGTAATTTTGTTTACTTGTAAATAAGTCATGAATGATTACTAATATTTTTGTAATTTTATGAGATATTTCATGCTAGTTGCCAAATGATGGTTCTCACATGTGTTAGGTGACTCAAAAGGGCTGCTAAGAGCTGATCATTGGAGTGTATATACCAATAGTAAATACATTTAGAATCTGGGTATTGTACGAGTACTAATACAGGTGCATACGAGTAGAATTGTTGATGAAAATGAATGAGGATGTAATTGTAAGCATTTTTGTTAAGTAGAAGTACTTTGATAAGTATCTTGAAGTCTTTCAAAAATGTATTAATACATATTAAAACACTACATGTATATACATTTTAACTGAGTCGTTAAGTCATCGTTAGTCGTTACATGTAAGTGTTGTTTTGAAACCTTTAGGTTAACGATCTTGTTAAATGTTGTTAACCCATTGTTTATTATATCTAAAGAGATGTTAAATTATTACATTATCATGATATTATAATGTATTAATATATCTTAATTTGATATATATACAATTAAATGTCGTTACAACGATAATCGTTACATATATGCCTCGTTTCGAAATCCTTAAGTTAGTAGTCTTGTTTTTACATATGTAGTTCATTGTTAATATACTTAATGATATGTTTACTTATCATAATACCATGTTAACTATATATATATATATATCCATATATATGACATCATATAGTTTTTACAAGTTTTAACGTTCGTGAATCACCGGTCAACTTGGGTGGTCAATTGTCTATATAAAATATATTTCAATGAATCAAGTCTTAACAAGTTTGATTGCTTAACATGTTGGAAACACTTAATCATGTAAATAACAATTTCATTTAATATATATAAACATGGAAAAGTTCGGGTCACTACATCAGCATCCAGCAATACGAGTAGGATTGTTACGCATGATTATTACTAACGATTTTATTGTAAAGCTTGGCAAGACTCAAATTGAAGCTTTTGTTAACAATAAGCATGAGGAACGAATCGTGGGACAAACAGAGTCTATTACCTTAGGTCTGCATGGTTTGTTGTCCTTCCAAGGACTAGTGTGGGTGCCTAGAATGGGAGATTTCTGATGAGTGCTACTTGACAAAGCACATAAGTCAAAGTATTCCATTCATCCGGGCGTGATGAAAATGTATCTTGATTTGAGGAAAGAGTATTGGTAGCCGGGCATGAAACGTGATGTTGTTAAATATGTTGAACAATGCGTCACTGATAGTGCTCCAAATGAACATATATTTAGTAGCAATATCCTCCCAATATGTAAATTATTTAGTTGTAATTGTTCCATATTCAAGTAATATTCGTTTATATTTAATAAGTGCGAAGACAAAAGGCGAAAACGAAGAATTGAAGACGGAAAGGTCCAAAATGCTCAAATGTACAAGATACAATTAAAGTGGTTCAAATTATTGATGAAGAACGTCTAAAAATGACAAGAGTACAAGTTGCGGAACGCAAAGTACACGATATAAAATAATACGCGAAGACGTCCGAAAATCCGGAACCGGGACCCGAGCCAAGAAGAAACGCCCGACGCAACGGACCAAAAATATCTAGTCTACTATGCACAAGAATAAAATATAATATATAAATAATTATATTAATTATTTATATATTTATATTTATTTTATATTATGTCGGCAAAGCTATGTGACAAACGTATGTGAGCTGTCCAGCATAGCCATGCGACTCGCATGGATTTATGCCTATTTCCCATGCGAGTCGCATGAGGATCAGATTCAGCTCAGGTTCTATAAAAGGCCAGTTTTCTACTCGTTTTTAACACACCACACCAACATATATAATAACAATACTCCCTAGTATAATATAAATAAATATATATATGTATATATAGTATAGATTAGTGTTATATTAGATTAGTTTGGGTTATGTAAAAGTTATTTTTACGGGTTTTTAAAATCGGAGCTCTGTCCGTGTAACACTACGCGATAAATAATCAATGTAAGCTATGTTCTCCTTTTTAAATTAATGTCTCGTACTTAAGTTATTATTATGCTTATTTGAGCCGAAGTAATCATGATGTTGAGCTAAATATTAAAGATGGGGTAATTGGGTTTTGTACCATAATTGGGGTTTGGACAAAAGAACGACACTTGTGGAAATTAGACTATGGGCTATTAATGGGCTTTATATTAAATTAACGATACCTCGTTAATTTAATATAAAGGTTATGATTTGACGTATCTATATATAACCACATACGCTTAATCGGACACGATGGGCGGGATATTTATAAGTACGAATTATTGTTCATTTGACCGGACACGGGGATGGATTAATAGTCAATGGACTCATTAAAACAGGGGTGGATTACATTCAAGGGTAATTGGTGTAATTGTTAACAAAGTATTTAAACCTTGGTTTACACACAGTCGATAACCTGGTGTATTCATTAAGCAAAGTATTAAGACCTTGTTACAGTTCGAATCCCCAGTTAGTTGGAATATTTGACTTCGGGTATAAGGTTAAATTTGCCGAGCAGTTTATAGTTATGACCGATGAACTATTATGGACAAAAACCAGATAGGTTTCAAATACATCCAGGACAAAGGACAATTAGCCCAGGACAATAAATTAAAATCAAAACGTCAAACATCATGGTTACTGTAATAACCCGTCCTTATCCCCCTGGACGAAATTAACAACATCTGGTTCCATTGCGATGATCGACTCCAAGTAAGGTCCTTAATATGAACAAATGCACAGCGGAAGACTTAATTCGTACCTGAGAATAAACATGCTTTAAAACGTCAACATAAAGTTGGTGAGATATATAGGTTTGATGCTAGCAGCGTTATAACTATGGACCACAAGATTTCATATGTAAACATTTTAATAAAAATATTCTAAGTGGTTGAGCACTTGGTAACCATACTTAACATTTAATCATGTCGCATATTCCCTTTATTATGAAATCTTACTACACTGTACCAAGTGTAGTCACGAAACGAAGTACTGTGCAACCGTTGAATACTGGTCGTCCAGTCCGGTTGGGGTTGTCAGGCCCGATAGATCTATCAACAGGATTCGCGTTTACAATACCGCTGTAAATAACAGTTACCAAGCTACAGGGAAGTATGCCAGTGGTACAACTCAACGTAGAATATATTTTTCAGTTACTTGTGTCCATAACGTAAAACATAAAATACATGTATTCTCATCCCGAAATATTTAGAGTTTAAAAGTGGGACTATATACTCACCATACTGTATTTTGTAGTAAAAATACGTATAACATCATTGAACACGTATAAGGTTGGCCTTCGATTCACGAACCTATATCATTTATATTTATATATATTAATACATAATCACATAATTCCTTTTATATAATGTTTATGTATGTTAAGGGTTGTAGCTATATAAATATATATACTTTATTCATGTTTTATGTCTTCAATTACATTTTATATGTGGTTATTTTGTAAAATAATCAATATTCATACATATAATTATATTAGAATATAATATATATATATATATATATATATATATATATATATATATATTTATTTATTTATTTATTTATTTGTAATTGATATTATATCAAAAATAAATAATTTGTTATAAAAGCAATACTATTAATAATAATGATGATAATTCTTGTAACATTAAAAATGATGGTAATAATAATAATAATAATAATAATAATAATAATAATAATAATAATAATAATAATAATAATAATAATAATAATAATAATAATAATAATATATAGTGATAATACTAATGATAATGATTTTAATAATAATAATAACAAAGATGTGTTAATAATGAAAATAATAATTTTAGTAACATTAATAATAATAATAATAATTATATTTATAATTATAATGCTAGTAATAATAATAATGATAACAATAATAATAATAACAATCATAAAACTACCTTATCAACTCATTCTATAAAAAGAATTGCACTGAGCAAGGATTGAACCCGAGACCTCTAGCTCCCCAACAAACACTCTCAACCATTCGACCGAACCCGTTTTTCTGTTTATATTTGATACCCGTATATATTTACCCTACCACTAAGCCCGTTCTACATCTTCTTCTTTAACACATCGAACAGATAATTCCCCAAAATATTTAACAGCGATTTTTAAAGTTTGAATTTGAAAATGTAATTGAAACAGAACATTAAATGATTGATTGTATTAACAAAACAAACGAAAATAAAAAAAAAATGAAATCTGGGTCAGACCCATGAAGACGCAAGAACACAAAATCAATTTTCGAATTAGAGATCGTTTTAGAATAAACTTGTAACATAAAATAGTTTGTACTCCACTTCTTGAAACTATTGGTATCATTAATTTCAGTTTATTCGCAATAACAAACTCGAATTTCCCTTAAGAACAGATTCGTTATTTTTTGACTTTAGTACATTAACTCGAAAATTTGGACTTGTTAAGATGTTTTGAGAGCTAAGATTTTGCAGAAAGATTCAATAAGGGGTTCCTAACCTTTCTACATTTCCAGAATTTGAAGATTACATCGAATTCAAAATATGTTGTTTTAAGTTCATAACAGAGGTTATCGTTTTTTTTTTTATATAAATCTGATTTTGCTTATTCTCAACAGCCCAGTAGATTATATAATGAATGAATTTTTGTTTGGATTCGTAAATGAAAAAGACTGGTAGCAGATTACCGGCAAGGACAAAATTTTAAAACAGCGAGTTTGAAATTAGCAGATGAGGTTAAATAGGATTTGGAATATTTTAGTTTAATTCAACAATCAGAAGCTGTATGCTTTCAATCAGATACAGGATAATAGGCAATTTAAAACTATATATTCCCTAATAATTCGTGGATTAACTAATATCAAATAAAAAAAACGAATTTCATTAATTTTAAATAATAATAATGATGATAATAAATAATACTAATTTCATAATACTAATATCTATTTTCATATTAAAAATTTATAATTCTTTTAACATTAATAATAATAATAATAATAATAATAATAATATTAATAATACATTAATAATAATATTAATTAATGATAATAATAAAATTAAGTAATTAAATTGTAATTATAAAAATTTATATCATTAATTATTATTATTTGTAATAATATTAACTATAGCAACACTAATACCAATAATGATAATAATATTTATTAAATTCAATAATAAAACTAATGTCGAAAGTAATAAAAATTTATACCTTTTATATATATTACTATATACATATAATATTATTTATGTATAGAATTTATATACATTTCTTTTCAAATTACGATATCTAAAATTATATTTTATTTATCAAACTTTTATTACTTAAATAAGTATATTACATATATATATTAAACAAATAAACTCAAAGTATACATTTAATACTTTATAAATGTTGATAATTAATAAGTATAGATATATATAATATATTCATATCAGTACACATAAATGTTCGTGAATCGTTAGACATGGTTGAAGGGTAACTAATCATCCAGATATAGATTTCAGACTTCTAGACTTAACATTAGAGTTTAAGGTTTAAATTTGATCGGAAATTTCCGGGTCGTTACAGTACCCACCTGTTAAAGAAATTTCGTCCCCGAAATTTGATAGTGGTTGTCATAAATAACAATAGGAATGTTTTCATGACAAATGTGAAGTAATAATGAAGTTTTATCATTATAAATAAAATGATTCTATCATAAGAAGCGCACGAGCGAAGTTATCACAAAAGAGTGAAATGAGTAAATAAATATATTCGTTTCAACCGATGACGTAGTTACTGTTGATTTCCGGGATTTAAGGGATTTAAAGAAAATCTTACGTAATAAGATTTGGTTCTTCGGCGATTTAGAAAATCTTCTTTAATTAATGCAATAATCTGTTCCTGATTTCTCTGTCGGATATATTGCTATAAATCCACCCCCTTCGTTTTCCTTATTCTCCACACCTTTTATTCTTTCTTCCTCTACTCATTCTTAATATGTTCCATCCAATCCTGATTCTTATTATACTTCTAACCTTCATATCTTTCATTCTTCTTTTTCATTTGCCGCCAGAAGAATCTATTCACTTTTATGATTTTCTTGGAATTATAATGTTTCTTATTCTCCCGTGTCTTTACGTTGCAATACGTATTGATATACACGGTTTGTAGTTTCTGGGTGATTATTGGGTTTTATATCTTCCCTTATACTTCGATGTCCTTGCTTTTGTTTTCTATAATCATTATCATCCACAGTTAATACTCTCTTCCATTTACTGCGATTTATACCCCAATTTCTATTTCGGAGCTTCATTCTTTTTCTTTTCCTCCTTTTCAACTAAGCATCTTTTGTAATGGTCCGGAATTCGTAGGTATGAAATTCGAAATGAATATAGTTAATGTCCTAAGAGAGAATTGGTAATGGCACGATTTTTGATTTGTCAAATTACCAGAATATCCTGGAAAAGACCGAATCATCAAGAGAATATTTTCTTGATATGTTTAGAGATTGGATAGATTGTAAGAGCCGTGTAACATGGCACATAATGATGGTACTGTGAATCATCACATTCCATTAGAAACGCAACATGACTTACTGTAATATAATGAAGTTGATCAAGTTTCATTATATTATACTAATTCACGCATCAGTTCCCAACACTGCTTCAAAACATTCATATTTTAAACTTGAAGCTTTCAGAATTTAGAAACTAACACAGTTTCTTTTATGTTGTAACGCAGATATTACGGGGAGATAGATGATTGCAGATAGGAATAGTTGTGAAAATATCTTTAGAAATATGGAGAATATGTATAGCGGAAAATATGAAGATATCTTATAATATCTAAGATAAGATGATGATGAATAATATCATCTGAAAAAATTTTAGAATAAGGAGTAGGGTTCATACTAACGGTTTCAACAGACACTGAATCATTTGCATTATTTGAAGGCAGGTTCATTCCTTGTATTTGTTCTTTGTTTCCTTCACGGTTAGCTCAATCCATTTTTCAGCACTAAATTTTTTTATCGAGCGTTCCTAACATTCCCTTCTTTATCATCAAACGTTTGGCCATTTAGGCCATTTAAAATTTTACTGTTTCCTCTGCATTTAATGCAGTCATATCTGAATCGTCGATTATCAATCCAAGGTGTTTTTGGGCGAATTGTGTTTTTAGATGATTAAATGCTGATGATAACATGGCGGAGTATGAAAGGTTCCCCGGTAACGATGAGGAAAACCAATCGTATATATCAAAGTTATAATAAGACTTTTTCGAATGAAAGGTCGAAGTTGTTCTGCTGAAGCTGTGACAAAATTGGCTACTTTGAAAAGGAATCGTAAGGTTGTTTTTGCTAATAAATGCTAAAGAATTCGTCGCGGTACGTGTTAAACTATGACTTTGGGTTCAAGAGTTTTTTCATGTGTATAGATCTTTTCTTCTGTAAATGAAGTGCGGTCGGTTCAACTTCTCGATTGAGGTATTTTCAAGAATCCTGATAGGTTTGTACGCGGATTGTAAACATCGAGATACAAATGAGATTTAGAATGAAATCAAGTGGCAAACTTGAAGATTAATTTAGTTTCATATGTTATAATCAATATTTTAATTCATTTTACTTGTCCATAGTTAGCAGTCTATTAATTCGATTGTCCAATGGTTCAATAGTTCAACAGTTCAATATATTTATATATATATATATATTAATATACATAAATAATACGTATCGTGACCCGTGTACCGGTCTCAGTGTCGATCACAACTCAAAGTATATATATATTTTGGAATCAACTCCGACCCTGTATAGCCAACTCTCACCTTCACATATAGAGTGTCTATGGTTGTTCCAAAATATATATATAGATGGGTCGATATGATAAGTCGAAACCTTGCATACGTGTCCCGTTATTTAAAGTGCGTAAAAATAAATAACAGGAATTAAATGACGATAAATTAAATGCGTAAAGTAAATAACAGAAATTAAATGACGATAAATAAAATTGCGATAATTAAATTGCGATAAATAAAATGTAATCAGTTAGCTAGGAACAGTTAGCTGGAACAGTTAGCGTGGATTCTTAACAAAATTTCAATTAGTTAATTCGTTTGTTTCTAACAAATTTTATTTTGTCCAATGTTTTCTTTATTATGCCACTTGTTGGATTCTGATAGGTCAAAATCCAAATATGAATTTGAACGAAAATGGATTCTGTGGTGAACGGATACGTATATCTATGGATACAAGTAGGATAGTGACTGACTGTTGAATCAGAGTCGAAGAATGTACCGTGTAGCTGATTAATGTGAAATCTAAATATTCCTCGGGTATTACCTACCCGTTAAAATATTTTCACCATTAACAGTTTGTACAAAAGAATTTTAATTACAATCTTTATGAAAATATATATTTGCATATATATTTTCTTCAGATGTAATCATGGATTTTAATGAGTCAATAAGATATTAAACTCATTTGATTTACCATTAATACTAGATTACATAATCTCTAAAACTTTAGAAATTACATAATCGCCATGTCGAGCTAAGATAATCGATGTAGAATGATTCGTAGAACGATGATTATACTCGAGGTGCAGAATGAGATGGTGAGGCATGGATTGTTGAAACTTGGGTTATTGGTGGTACTGGTACCGTTGGTGCTGAAGCTGGTGATGTTACTGGTGTTGGTGATACTGCTGGTGCTTGCAAATTGTGTACCGTGCTCTCTAAAGTTAACACTCGAGCTCGGAGTTCTTTAACTTCTTCTACTAACCCTGGTTGGTTATCAGTGTGAGGTAAAGGTCGGATATCTTCTCTAGTTCCGTTAATGGTAGCCTCAAGACGAAAAATTCTTGCAAAAAGGGTATAAACGGTGTTGCGAACAGGTTCGCCGGTGAGCGGGTCGAGCACTCCGACGTTAGGTGGTAAGTTCGGCTCGTGATATGGAGTACCTTCTTCATTTCTCCATAGGGTAAGTATTTCGCGAACCCATTCCCACTTTCTAAAGAAATCACGATAGTTGATCGGTTGGTGCGCTCCCGTCACGCTATCTTCGGAGTCAGAAGAACTTGGTCGATTCGTAGAGGCCATCGTACACGATCACAGAAAAGATTTTTGGTATGAAAAGTTTAGTGACAGCAAATAATAGTTGGATGGTATTCTCAATGCATAATATGCATAGATATATATATAGTACCAGGATCCCTTAAATTACGGAGAAATTTACGGAAGATATTAAGCAAAGTCTATCGTAATAGATACGCTAAGATATAAATTTGTCTATACACTATCTATGCAATAAAGACAGTAAGGCATGTCTAGACTTAAGAATGGTAAGCAGGCAATTCCCTAAGGATGATAAGTAGATGATTTCCGACTAGAAATGATAAGCAAAACTTTTTGACATGCAGACACGGTCAAAGTCCAGACTCATTAATGTATCCTAACAACTACTAGTCAGACACACTAATGCAAGACCTGGTTCACTAAGACCAACGCTCTGATACCACCTGTAATAACCCGTCCTTATCCCCCTGGACGAAATTAACAACATCTGGTTCCATTGCGATGATCGACTCCAAGTAAGGTCCTTAATATGAACAAATGCACAGCGGAAGACTTAATTCGTACCTGAGAATAAACATGCTTTAAAACGTCAACATAAAGTTGGTGAGATATATAGGTTTGATGCTAGCAGCGTTATAACTATGGACCACAAGATTTCATATGTAAACATTTTAATAAAAATATTCTAAGTGGTTGAGCACTTGGTAACCATACTTAACATTTAATCATGTCGCATATTCCCTTTATTATGAAATCTTACTACACTGTACCAAGTGTAGTCACGAAACGAAGTACTGTGCAACCGTTGAATACTGGTCGTCCAGTCCGGTTGGGGTTGTCAGGCCCGATAGATCTATCAACAGGATTCGCGTTTACAATACCGCTGTAAATAACAGTTACCAAGCTACAGGGAAGTACGCCAGTGGTACAACTCAACGTAGAATATATTTTTCAGTTACTTGTGTCCATAACGTAAAACATAAAATACATGTATTCTCATCCCGAAATATTTAGAGTTTAAAAGTGGGACTATATACTCACCATACTGTATTTTGTAGTAAAAATACGTATAACATCATTGAACACGTATAAGGTTGGCCTTCGATTCACGAACCTATATCATTTATATTTATATATATTAATACATAATCACATAATTCCTTTTATATAATGTTTATGTATGTTAAGGGTTGTAGCTATATAAATATATATACTTTATTCATGTTTTATGTCTTCAATTACATTTTATATGTGGTTATTTTGTAAAATAATCAATATTCATACATATAATTATATTAGAATATAATATATATATATATATATATATATATATATATATATATATATATATATATATATATATATATTATTTATTTATTTATTTATTTGTAATTGATATTATATCAAAAATAAATAATTTGTTATAAAAGCAATACTATTAATAATAATGATGATAATTCTTGTAACATTAAAAATGATGGTAATAATAATAATAATAATAATAATAATAATAATAATAATAATAATAATAATAATAATAATAAAAATAATAATAATAATAATAATAATAATAATAATAATAATAATAATAATAATAATAATATATAGTGATAATACTAATGATAATGATTTTAATAATAATAATAACAAAGATGTGTTAATAATGAAAATAATAATTTTAGTAACATTAATAATAATAATAATAATTATATTTATAATTATAATGCTAGTAATAATAATAATGATAACAATAATAATAATAACAATCATAAAACTACCTTATCAACTCATTCTATAAAAAGAATTGCACTGAGCAAGGATTGAACCCGAGACCTCTAGCTCCCCAACAAACACTCTCAACCATTCGACCGAACCCGTTTTTCTGTTTATATTTGATACCCGTATATATTTACCCTACCACTAAGCCCGTTCTACATCTTCTTCTTTAACACATCGAACAGATAATTCCCCAAAATATTTAACAGCGATTTTTAAAGTTTGAATTTGAAAATGTAATTGAAACAGAACATTAAATGATTGATTGTATTAACAAAACAAACGAAAATAAAAAAAAAATGAAATCTGGGTCAGACCCATGAAGACGCAAGAACACAAAATCAATTTTCGAATTAGAGATCGTTTTAGAATAAACTTGTAACATAAAATAGTTTGTACTCCACTTCTTGAAACTATTGGTATCATTAATTTCAGTTTATTCGCAATAACAAACTCGAATTTCCCTTAAGAACAGATTCGTTATTTTTTGACTTTAGTACATTAACTCGAAAATTTGGACTTGTTAAGATGTTTTGAGAGCTAAGATTTTGCAGAAAGATTCAATAAGGGGTTCCTAACCTTTCTACATTTCCAGAATTTGAAGATTACATCGAATTCAAAATATGTTGTTTTAAGTTCATAACAGAGGTTATCGTTTTTTTTTATATAAATCTGATTTTGCTTATTCTCAACAGCCCAGTAGATTATATAATGAATGAATTTTTGTTTGGATTCGTAAATGAAAAAGACTGGTAGCAGATTACCGGCAAGGACAAAATTTTAAAACAGCGAGTTTGAAATTAGCAGATGAGGTTAAATAGGATTTGGAATATTTTAGTTTAATTCAACAATCAGAAGCTGTATGCTTTCAATCAGATACAGGATAATAGGCAATTTAAAACTATATATTCCCTAATAATTCGTGGATTAACTAATATCAAATAAAAAAAACGAATTTCATTAATTTTAAATAATAATAATGATGATAATAAATAATACTAATTTCATAATACTAATATCTATTTTCATATTAAAAATTTATAATTCTTTTAACATTAATAATAATAATAATAATAATAATAATAATATTAATAATATATTAATAATAATATTAATTAATGATAATAATAAAATTAAGTAATTAAATTGTAATTATAAAAATTTATATCATTAATTATTATTATTTGTAATAATATTAACTATAGCAACACTAATACCAATAATGATAATAATATTTATTAAATTCAATAATAAAACTAATGTCGAAAGTAATAAAAATTTATACCTTTTATATATATTACTATATACATATAATATTATTTATGTATAGAATTTATATACATTTCTTTTCAAATTACGATATCTAAAATTATATTTTATTTATCAAACTTTTATTACTTAAATAAGTATATTACATATATATATTAAACAAATAAACTCAAAGTATACATTTAATACTTTATAAATGTTGATAATTAATAAGTATAGATATATATAATATATTCATATCAGTACACATAAATGTTCGTGAATCGTTAGACATGGTTGAAGGGTAACTAATCATCCAGATATAGATTTCAGACTTCTAGACTTAACATTAGAGTTTAAGGTTTAAATTTGATCGGAAATTTCCGGGTCGTTACAGTTACGGAAGTTTAAATAAGCATAATATATTTTATTTCATTTTTTCTCGTACTTTTATTTATTGTCATTTCAATTATTGTTATTTATTTTATATTGTTATTTAAATATCGTCATTTACTATACGCTTCGCTTAAAATATAAATCGACAAACCGGTCATTAAACGGTAAAACCCCCACTTTTATATATTATTATATATATATTTATATATTTTTGTACAAATATAATTATATAAAAATAAGTGTTTCATAAGCCCGTCTCCCTGTGGAACGAACCGAACTTACTAAAAACTATACTACTCCGCGACTAGGTACACTGCCTATTGTGTTGTAGCAAGGTTTTGGTATATCCATTTTGTAAATATTTAATTAAAACTTGTTAAATTTTGTAGCATTCTGTATTAAAAATATAGTATATTTCGTAACCCCACGCTACGACATCAAGTTTTTGGCGCCGCTGCCGGGGAGTCGGCGAAATATTTATTTACATTTTTAGAAAAACAATATAAAATCTATAAAAAAAAAAAATTTAAAAATTTAAAAACCGAAAAAAAAATAATTGCTTTTATATATTTTTAAGATTTTTATTTATGAAATTATAAAATATTTCTATTTTTAGTTTTATAAAAATATAAGTTTTTATTTATTTTATATATATTTTACTTTAAATATAAAACAAAATAAAAATAAATAATAAATAATAAATAATACGAACTGACCTGTCATTTTTGAACCCTTCTTGAACTGAACCAGCAGGTCATGTGAGTCGCATGACCTTTTCTCTTAGACCCATGCGAGTCGCATGAAGGGTTCTGACAGGCCCACTCACTTGACCTAAAAACGCATTTATTACGTTTTATTTTATTATTATTATTATAACCCTAGTTTTTATTATTATTATTATTATTTTTAGATAATTTAATTTATATTTACTTTTAATTAGTTTTAAATTTATAAACTTAATACTTTTATAATATAAAATATAAAAATAATATTTTTATAAAACTAATAATTTTTATAAACTTTTTATTAACTTTTATATTTTGTATCTTTTATTTATTTTTAGCGTAATTTTTATATTTTTATTATTCGTACTTAGTTTTTAGACATAGTATTTACCGTAGTAATTTTAGATTTTTAAGCTTTGCCGTAAACTCTTTTAAGTGCTTATTCCTTAGATTAAGTATTAGGTGCTTTAGAATTTTGCGACGCCGTTTTTCGCTTTAGTTTTACCTGTAGACCTTTAGGCGCAACTTTTTAGATATAATTTTTAGACTTTTAAGTTCCGACGTTTTTCTTTCTTATTTTTATTTTTCGACACTTTTCGACGCGCAATCTTTTTCTTTCTTATTTCTCGACATTCTAGTTTTTAGGACTTAGAATTTTCTCTACTTCTTATCTAATTCTCCAAACGGAAAGAAAAATTATTTAAGTGGTTAAATTAATGGACGTTGACATTTTTCTGGTTCGTAGTAATAGTTGGATTTGTTAGTGGCTAGTTGTGGGCTTCCGATTTAAAGGGTCCTGGCTACCTGCTGCATCTTTTGGCTATTCGAAACGTGGGCAAAATCAGAAAAGTCTATTAATTGGATAACTTATATAAGTTTTTCTAAATTTTATAACTAATAGGATAATTCGTGATTGTACCACATTGTAGCTAAAATTTGGCCATCGCAATAAAATGGAAAATTTTGAAAGCAAGGCCTTGGAAACTCTTTTTGAACTCCAAAATCAATTAAATCAATACTCTCAACCGAGTGTTGATGACAATTCATTCAGTCAATCTTGGATCGCGAACGATGAAACAATAACTGGTTGTGAAATCTGTGGAGATTATCACTCAACATGGGAATGTTACTATTACGTTCCTATGGAAAATTACGCACCCACAGAACCTGCATGGAACGATTATGAAGAACGCAATTCAAACTGGGATTATTCCCAAGAATATATCCAAACTCAACAACCAGAAGACGAGGAAAATTACGTGTCCGAAAATTCTTTAGATCATATGAAAATCAAACTCGAAGAACTCGATGCTCAAAATGAACAAATGAGCGAGTTTGTAAACCGGCAAGCTGAAACTCTATCAGACTACACACCTGTTGATCTGAGGAGTATTGTTCAAGAAAATCTCAAATCATCGAATTTTGATGAATTCGAGAGCTCCGAAATCACCAACTATCCCGATGATACTTTTTATTCAGTTTTACCAATTTCACAACATATCGACACATTAGCCTCTACCGACGAAATCATCGATCCACCAATGGATGAAGAAGAAGTAAGGGTGACAAATTGGTACTCTTGGGAAAACGATAACGTTGAAAATTTTACCCCCGAGACCAAAGTGGTGGGACCGATAAGTACCATTAATGAAGAAGAATCTACTTCGATCCCGAAATTCACCATTCCACAACCTTCCAACCCAATATTCTCAATAGACAAATCATCTACCGAAGATGAACTAAGAACTGTAATAGATAATGACACCTCAAATTTTACCCAAATGGGTAATAGAGGTGAGAACTTTGATCCCGAGAATGAACGGAAGGAAATGTTAGGAATTGACCACCCGTGTATGTCAGTGTATAACGATCCATTTGACCAAGAACCAGAAAAGAGACATATCCATTTACTAAAAGCTACAAAAGAATTAAGTAGTGACGATCAACGGGTGAGTCTAAACTTTAAACCCATTGATATATTATACACCACCCGAGATATAAATAACTGGCTCACTATTTTAATTCGAGGAACTTATTCCACCGACTTCACATATCGTCAGCTAAAGTGTAGGGAAGTCTAACCCCACTTAACGTTAAATTAGGGGTTCGGGTTAGTGCATAACTCGTTAATAAACATGCATGATAAGTTAGGGTAAAAGACGCATTTTCAAAGATTAGCAAACTGTTCAAAAAAAAGCAACCATTTTTGAAGAAAAACATGTGTGATAAAATAAGAAGGAATGAACGATGAGGCGTGCCATCTATCATTCGACGAGCTTTGTAAGTACAAACTAGGTATTCTTAATCACTTTTCTACACTAATCACCCTCATGAATTTATAATTATAGTCTGATTTCATGCAAATGAGGGCATTGCATGATCTCAAGTGTGGGGAAGGGTTATAAATTCTCTCGGGTTTACACTTAGTTTATTTGCCAAATTTTGTGAAAATTTGAAAAATTTTCAACTAAATGAAGTCAAAATCATGTTTATACATATTTATGAACGATGAAAACTAGGTGTTAATACCGAAATTATCGTTACCTCGAAAAGGACATAAATTGAGAAACACCCTAAAACGATTGAATTCATTTAAAATGGAATAAAGGAGAATAAAAAGGCAAAGAAAGAAACTAAGTGTGGGGAGAATGAACCAAGTTATTCAATTAAAAACTATCTATCACATGTTTCTGTAAAGTTTATTGCAGGTGCTTTTGTTTTGGACTAAATTAACTATTTTACCCGATGAAAGAAAAGATGGATCTACACGATGAATCAATTCCATCATTAAAAGGAAGTAAAGTCTTCCGAAAAAGACACGCGCTTCTTGATTTAGGTCATGAAGTTGTCGTCCAGACCAGCTGTAGGTTGACGAAAAATCTAGAAAAGTCATCTCTAAAATCAGCAGGAAATCCACGGACCTCAGCATCAAACAGGGTCGCCAAGTGGTCAGATTTATCCTAACCATGAGAAGGATTTATCTCGTACAATGGGGGGGCGCCGTGCAAATTAGCTTGATAAGACTAATGAATCAGATCCCCAGAAAGGATAATCTCCTTAAAGATTAAAAATCAGCTTTTAAGACTGATATTACTCAATCCTTGAGATTGACTTTAAAGATTGAGAATTACAAACTCATGGAATTCAATGATATCTAAACTCGAGCTTAAACGAGAAAATATTTTGATCAAAATTAAAACCGATTTGTTTTCTGAAAACCTATTTTCAATGCGTTCATTACCATTGAACGTAAAATCCTAGGAATTCACCTAGAATTCATTAGGTCACCTGAACCAAATCGGGTGTCAACCGTAAGAACGGTGGTTGCATAGCATGGTCGAAGACAGGACCTTGTGCCAGACCAAAAAATTATAAGGGTGAACTTTACTATTGCTCCTACAAAGGATAGTAATTGCGTCCGACACGTTATAGACCATAATCAAAAGCATGTCACGGGACATTGCCTTAACAGTTGCTTGTTCATCGCTTTCCTTTACAACCGGACGGTAGTTTGCTAAAGGTAATATACGGGACAAGTAAACTGGACGTGTTGCTTTCCTAATACAAGGTTAGCAAGTGGGTAACACAAAACCATAAGTGTTAAGCTAAAATTTTCAAATCTGAAACCCACAAAACCCACAAAAATATTTTGCAACACCGGTGAAGGGTTATTCCGGAAAACTTATCTAGGGTAAAAGCTAGATTGAATTTTCAAAGAGCAAATGTTTTCATAAAGATCCAATTTCCTTAAGGATCTACATTTTCATAGTCATGTGGGACTGTAAACCGCCTTTCAAATGTGCACTTTGCTTTGGAAACCGAAAGTAAATCGGCTATTTGATTGCAAGTGTCGTTGACCTAAACCCGAGGCAACTGTGGATGACACACCCACCTTTAACCATGGTTCTATCGTTACTATCATTATTTATACCGCCATATCAAAATCACTGATGTACAAAGTGTGAAGAATAAAGAAGTGATTCGTGTGATGTATTATAATTTCAAGTTATGTATTGCTTGAGGACAAGCAACGTTCAAGTGTGGGGATATTTGATAGTGCTCCAAATGAACATATATTTAGTAGCAATATCCTCCCAATATGTAAATTATTTAGTTGTAATTGTTCCATATTCAAGTAATATTCGTTTATATTTAATAAGTGCGAAGACAAAAGGCGAAAACGAAGAATTGAAGACGAAAAGGTCCAAAATGCTCAAATGTACAAGATACAATTAAAGTGGTTCAAATTATTGATGAAGAACGTCTAAAAATGACAAGAGTACAAGTTGCGGAACGCAAAGTACACGATATAAAATAATACGCGAAGACGTCCGAAAATCCGGAACCGGGACCCAAGCCAAGAAGAAACGCCCGACGCAACGGACCAAAAATATCTAGTCTACTATGCACAAGAATAAAATATAATATATAAATAATTATATTAATTATTTATATATTTATATTTATTTTATATTATGTCGGCAAAGCTATGTGACAAACGTATGTGAGCTGTCCAGCATAGCCATGCGACTCGCATGGATTTATGCCTATTTCCCATGCGAGTCGCATGAGGATCAGATTCAGCTCAGGTTCTATAAAAGGCCAGTTTTCTACTCGTTTTTAACACACCACACCAACATATATAATAACAATACTCCCTAGTATAATATAAATAAATATATATATGTATATATAGTATAGATTAGTGTTATATTAGATTAGTTTGGGTTATGTAAAAGTTATTTTTACGGGTTTTTAAAATCGGAGCTCTGTCCGTGTAACACTACGCGATAAATAATCAATGTAAGCTATGTTCTCCTTTTTAAATTAATGTCTCGTACTTAAGTTATTATTATGCTTATTTGAGCCGAAGTAATCATGATGTTGAGCTAAATATTAAAGATGGGGTAATTGGGTTTTGTACCATAATTGGGGTTTGGACAAAAGAACGACACTTGTGGAAATTAGACTATGGGCTATTAATGGGCTTTATATTAAATTAACGATACCTCGTTAATTTAATATAAAGGTTATGATTTGACGTATCTATATATAACCACATACGCTTAATCGGACACGATGGGCGGGATATTTATAAGTACGAATTATTGTTCATTTGACCGGACACGGGGATGGATTAATAGTCAATGGACTCATTAAAACAGGGGTGGATTACATTCAAGGGTAATTGGTGTAATTGTTAACAAAGTATTTAAACCTTGGTTTACACACAGTCGATAACCTGGTGTATTCATTAAGCAAAGTATTAAGACCTTGTTACAGTTCGAATCCCCAGTTAGTTGGAATATTTGACTTCGGGTATAAGGTTAAATTTGCCGAGCAGTTTATAGTTATGACCGATGAACTATTATGGACAAAAACCAGATAGGTTTCAAATACATCCAGGACAAAGGACAATTAGCCCAGGACAATAAATTAAAATCAAAATGTCAAACATCATGGTTACGGAAGTTTAAATAAGTATAATATATTTTATTTCATTTTTTCTCGTACTTTTATTTATTGTCATTTCAATTATTGTTATTTATTTTATATTGTTATTTAAATATCGTCATTTACTATACGCTTCGCTTAAAATATAAATCGACAAACCGGTCATTAAACGGTAAAACCCCCACTTTTATATATTATTATATATATATTTATATATTTTTGTACAAATATAATTATATAAAAATAAGTGTTTCATAAGCCCGTCTCCCTGTGGAACGAACCGAACTTACTAAAAACTATACTACTCCGCGACTAGGTACACTGCCTATTGTGTTGTAGCAAGGTTTTGGTATATCCATTTTGTAAATATTTAATTAAAACTTGTTAAATTTTGTAGCATTCCGTATTAAAAATATAGTATATTTCGTAACCCCACGCTACGACATCAGTCACGTGTTTGCAAGTTAAAGCCGAACACCAAAAGCTGTATGGTACGTTACAACCTTTATAAATCCTGAAATGGAAATGGGAGCACATTACCATGGATTTCATCACAAAGTTACCAAAGACGGCGAGAACCCAATTTGACTCGATTTGGGTAATAGTTGATCGATTGACGAAAAGTGCCTTGTTTCTTCCCATTCAGGAAGTGATATCATCGGAGGCTTTGTCTAAGTTGTTTATCAAGGAGGTGATACCGAGACACGGAGTTCCTATATCTATTATTTCAGATCGAGATACCCGTTTAACATCTCGGTTTTGGGAAAAGTTTCATGAAGATATGGGTACACAATTGAAATTGAGCACGGCGTATCATCCTCAAACAGACGGTCAAACCAAACGTACGAATCAAACATTGGAGGGATATGTTACGGGCGTGTATTATTGATTTCGGCGAAAGTTGGGATGAGCACTTACCTTTGGTGGAATTCTCGTACAATAATAATTATCGTACTAGTATCGGGATGCCACCTTATAAGATGCATTATGGGTGAAGGTGTCGAACTCCAATTTGTTGGGGTGAAGTGGGATAGAAGGAAATCGCGAGTACCGATTTGGTTCTAGAGACAAATAGCAAGATTGATATGATTCGGGCTCATTTGAAAAGGGCGCAAGATAGATAAAAGTCGTATGCTGACAAACGTAGGCGAATGATCGAATTCCAAGAAGGTGACATGGTGATGCTTAAGGTTTCGCCATGGAAAGGTATTATTCGGTTTTGAAAATGGGGAAAGTTAGCTCCTCGGTTTATTGGCCCATTTAAAATTTTAGCTCGGGTTGGTGAAGTTGCATATCGTTTGGAATTTCCCGAAGAGCTTGCGGGGATCAATAATACATTTCATGTTTCCCATCTCCGTAAGTGTCTTACGGATGATTCTTCATGGATGTCATTAGACGAGATTGAGCTAAACAACAAGTTAGAGTATATTGAGGAGCCGGTTGCTATACTCGATGAAAAGGTGAAAAGATTAAGGAATAAAGAGGTGAGAACTTTTAAAGTTCAATGGCATCGTAGTATAGGTTCCGAGTTCACATGGGAGCCCGAAGAGTTTTTTTTGTGTATCTTCCTGCTTGGATTGCGAGGTCGCAATCCGGTTCAAGTGGGGGAGAGTTGTAAGATCCTGTTTTCACAGAAGGTTGGGACGCCGTCCAGAATATGGGACGCCGTCCCAGTGTGAAGGACTGGACACCGTCCAGACTGTTTGGACACCGTCCAAATGGTCTGGCGGGCCAGCTGTCTTGTTTTTTTAGATATTTAAATGGGTATTTTGGTAATTTCACATGGGGGGCCGAATTTAAAGCCCTAGATCAGTTTTTAGAGCATCATTTACTCCATCTACAACCACCACACCCCTTCCACTTAAATTCTAGAGAGAGAGAGAGTGATTCTTTTGTGAGAAAGCTCAAATCGAAGAGGAAGAAGCTTGTTTCGGATTAGATCTCGAGTATTAAAGTTGTTCATCTCCTCACTAGCTACATTTTGATTGTAGTGGTAAGTCTTAACCTTGATTTCCATGTTTTAAATTGTTAAGGGGTTAGGGTTTGGGTTATAGATGAGCATAAAACCCATTTGCTAGTGATTTGAGGGTTTTTGGTTAAGTTTGGGTCATGAGGACTCAAAGACGACTAACCTAGGGTTTTGAAATGTTAAGTTGTGTTTATGGGTCTTAAATGTTAGTAAATCACTAGCATATTTAGTGTTTAAAGTGAATGGGTGTATTTGGGTTTGTTAGTGACCCAAATGAGCGTGTTAACCTTGAAATGGGTCAAATGAGTCTTTGATGACCTAAGTGGGTTAATGGGTGTGAAAATGTGATAACCTTGTGTTAAAAGGTGTATTAAGACCATAATTGAAGTATTGGTAAGGGTTTGACATAATCCCGACCTAGTGTTTGAATGAATGGTGCAAATGGGTCACGTGTGCACTATGGGCCGAATGGCACTAGAATGGTGAATAAGTTGGTTGACCAACTTGAATGAATGATTGATATATGTGCATAATGTAATAGGTACGTTACCTTGATTGATATATGTGCATAACGTAATAGGTACGTTATCTTGAAGTTGCGAGCTTGGTTTATCAATTCACCAAACGCGTAAGGTGAGTGGAATAATTATGCGTGTACGTATATAATGTATTTATTTGTGTAGTATGAATGTGTCATTGTCGCGGTGTTCAAGACACCACATTCTAAGTAACGAGTAGTATTGTCGCGGTGTTCAAGACACTACTCATTGTTTGATTGACATGTGGTATTGTCGCGGTGTTTAAGACACCACATTGTCATGGGAGTGGATGCCGCGGTGTTCAAGGCACCACTCATTGTTTTGATTGGCATGTGAAATCGTCGCGGTGTTCAAGACGCCACATTGTCATGGGGGTGAGTTAGTCACGTTGTTCAAGACATCACCCCGAGGATTAGTGATTACGCGGTGTTTAAGTAACACTAATGGATGTTATGAACTCTGACGGTCTTTTACGAACACCGTTCCCTAGTACGATTGGTTAACCATGGTTGTATGAATTTTGTATTAGCATATTTAATTGTGAACTATATGCTATTGGTATTGCTAGCTCGTTGTGAATTGCGGATATTGGTATATACATAATGTTTTGCATAGTTGTTGAATTGCTAGCTTGTGCGTGGTATTGTGTAAGTAATGCAAGTAAGTAGGTTATATATGTATATGTATAACTATTGCACTCACTAAGCTTTAGCTTACCCTTTCGTTGTTTATCTTTTTAGGCTCGGGCTTGGATAAAGGCAAAGGTATTCAATTGGATTAGTGGTCTCCCGCTTGTTTTGATAGGGGATGCTTTTGGGTGTTTAGCTTTTGAAGTTTGACTGAGATTGGGTAGTTTAACCCCAAACACCGTGCTCTAGGTGTCGTTTGGAATTTAAACTCTTAAGGTCGAAACTTGTATTTTGAACGAAACTTGTAAAATGGGAGCTTGTGGGCTCGGTGATTTAAAACTTGTTTTGATGATGGAAATCTCTTAGTTTTACTTATTATGACTTGTAATAAAAGGGTTTTCGTTTAAAAGTGTCGGGAAGCGGGATTTCCGCTTGTGTAAATTGGAACCCGAGATCAGAACCTGGCAGTTCATTGGCACGCCGTCCCAAAAGGTTGGACGCCGTCCAAGCCTTCATTACTGGACGCCGTCCAGAATTCTGGACGCCGTCCAGATGTACTGTCCCTGAAAAAAAAAATTAGGGTGTTTTTGGATTAATGAAGTCGGGTTGTTACATTTTAATTAGTTAAGGAACAATTTTAACACATTAATGACTGAAATAATTAAAGAAACTTAATATAAAATTTTAGGATCTTTTCTAAAGACTTTTATCCGCCACTGAGTAACAACGGTGTACGAATTTCAGTCCGTGAATGAAATAGTAGACGACGGCTAACAATTTACACGTTTACATTTTAAATTATATTATAATTATTATTATATTACATATTTATATTCGATTGAATCTGTTAATTGATTGAAAAAGAAAAGTAGTTTATTTGACACTGTACCTAATTGATTCAGTGCATATTGAGTGAACTATTTGTTACATTATAATATAAATATAGATCTATATATAAAGACATAGATGGGATACAGATATACACAGACAATAACCCTTAGCCTTCATCACCACTCCTCTTCTTTTGTTTCCTGTCGACACCCTTCCACCACCTTAACCATGAACTAAAATGAGCTGCTCATTTCTTGAAACCATCACAGGAGTCACCACCACTCGAACCGTTGTGTTTATTTTTGTTCGAAGACCACACACATATTCACCATCACCTCCGAATCACAACACAACCTCAACCATCACCACTCTCAGCCTTTAACACCTCCACCATTCTCCTCAATCACCAACCACCACATCCTTTGAAACACCACGACCCAACTATGAAAACTACCATGATAACCGCCATCACCTTCCACCACTTCATCTCCACACAAATGTTGCTCGCTGCTATGTTATGTCCAAACAATTAATCATCACCATTCTACCACAACCACGACTTACCATCTCCCTATCATCACCAATTACGCCACCATGCTATAACCATTTAACCACCATACCTGTTTCTTGTTTCTTCTCGGTAAGTCATCATCTTCAATTAAAACCCACTATTATTTCTGGTCGACTACTAATATTTTCTGTTCTATAATCTAAACCCAAATAACCCCAACTTAAATCCATCAAAATGTCAACTTGTCATCATCATTGCAGGTTACTAATTTTCTACTTCTTGTTCGATATACACCAAAAACACATAAATTTCTTTTACATCTATTCGTATAAATAACCACACCCCACCAATCATCACCATGGTTCACTATATATATATTTTTCTGTTGTAACTAATATCGAATGCAACCACCATCTGTTATCTTTCTAAACCATCGACCATGACAACCATATCACCACTTTCATCGTGACCAACCGCCATTACCACTTTCACAAACTCCAACCACCATCATCATGATTAGAACCGTTGAAACACCACCACATAGAAACCGCTGCTACGCTATATTTATTTCTATTTATGTTCAAACGTATCTGTTTTCTGTCTTCCTGTTCCTGGCCGACAACTTCAATATAAAAAACCCCTTTTCAAATCAATAAACTATTATGGAATTTCTTGTGAACCGATGCAAATAAAGATACTGTTCTTTTTCATTTTCTTTTCCTTGATTGGCCGACAACCATGACAAGTTAACCCCACTTGTAAAATAGAAATCGAATTGCTGTAGGACCTGAACTTTGTATTGATAATATGGGCTGTGAACTTGTTTTGCAAGTTGGGCTTATATTAAATGTTGGACCTTGACATGTTAAATAATATTATTGGGCCATGATTCTTATTGGACTTTGTACTTGGGCCATAAACTTTGTGGTGTTATTGGGCCACTCCTTGCAAACCATCATTTTCTGTTTCTGTCACGAGCAACAGGCCGTTGCTACTATCTTCGATTTGTCTTTACCTCTATTACGATATTAAACGAATTAATAAAAGTGATGATGTTGAAATGGCAATGAAAATAAATTTGATTATGATGGCAATGATGAACGAATATGAGGATACGTATAATATATGATATATGATTATGACAGAAAACTAGTTTAAAGGATTTAAAATCCTAATCAATTCAGAAAGGAAATAGCAGATGGATGGTAAGGAGCAGTGGTTTGGTATTGTGATGGTTAAACGAGAGGTCTTGAGTTCGAGCCCGGGCTGAGGCAGTTTATTTTGTTTTTGGAAGCTTTTCCTTGTAAGGTAGTTTTATTATTATTATCATTATTATTATTATTACTATTATAAGTATTATTATTATTGACATCATCATCATCATCATTATTATTATTATTATTATTATTATTATTATTATTATTATTATTATTATTGTTGTTGTTGTTGTTATTGTTGTTGTTGTTATTGTTATTATTAATAGTATTATTATCATTATAGTTATTAATATAAATATTAGTAAAATCATTATTTTTATAGTTATTATTATTAGTATTCATTATTATTAAAAGTATCATTTTTATAAAAATTATCATTTTTATTATTATAATTATTATTATTATTGTAGGATGAAACAACTTTTTATTTATTATTATCAATAATATTTTATCAAATAACTATTAGTTATATAAAACCATATTTACTACATATAACATAACTTTACTAATATTTTATAATAAATATTAATAAATGTAATTAATTAGGTTATTAAAGAAACACATAATTAAAATAAAAATTAATTCACTAATAATACATAAATTTGTTTGATTACCATTATATATGTTAATATATATATAAATGATATAGGTTCGTGAATCCGAGGCCAACCCTGCATTGTTCAGCATCGTCGTATGCATATTTTTACTACAAAATATCGTATCGTGAGTTTCATTTACTCCATTTTTAAATGCTTTTGCAATATATATTTTTGGGCTGAGAATACATGCGCTGTGTTTATAAATGTTTGACGAAATGGACACAAGTACTTGAAACTACATTCTATGGTTGGATTATTAGACCGAATATCGCCCTTTTTAGCTTGGTAGCCTAAGAATTGGTGTTTATTATAATTGCCACCAATTGACGCGAATCCTAAAGATAGATCTATCGGGCCCAACAAGCCTCATCCGGATTACGGATGCTTTAGTACTTCGATTTATCATGTCCGATGAGAGTCCCGAAATGATGGGGATATTCTAGATGCATTTTGTTAATGTCGGTTACCAGGTGTTCATCATATGAATGGATTTTATAGCAGTGAGCAGACCTGCACTTTGAAACAAAAATGAAATCTTGTGGTCTATTGAAATTATTGAAATGATTGTTTATGATAAACCTATGAACTCACCAACCTTTTGGTTGACACTTTAAAGCATGTTTATTCTCAGGTATGAAAGAAATCTTTCGCTGTGCATTTACTCAATTTAAAGATATTACTTGAAGTCATTCATAGCATATTTCAAAAGATGTTGCATTCAAGTCGTCGAATTCAAAAAGACTGTTATTAAGTAAATGGCAGATTAGTCATTCATATTATTGAAAAACATATATCATTTGGTTATTTTGAAATGAGTTGTCTTTTAAAATGAATGCAATGTTTGTAAAACGTATCATATAGAGGTCAGTACCTCGCAATGAGACCAGATGTTGTTGTATTCGTCCAGGTGGATTTGGACGGGTCGTTTCATATGGGTCACAATTGTCAGGTCTAGTTTAACAAAGGTTTGGGTGGATTAACAGGTTGAATGGAAATTAGGGTCGAGTAAATGATGGTGTTATAAGTAACGAAATTGAATTATGGTGAATTGGTGGTGTGAAAGTAAGATTGTAATAACTTTTAGATAAGGTAAATGATATATTTAAAATCCTAGTTTGTTTTAGTATCAAAGTATATGAGCAGGAATATGAGTGGTTGAACGGAAAGAAATGTAAACACATGCATGGTATTTGATAAAATGCTAGTGGTGATTCAATGATCAAAATTAAATGAGGTCCTATACAATTTAAGTTATATTTTGTATTTTTTTTCTTTCTTTCTAGAAAATGGTGTTATTTACTTTCATACAAACCACTAATTTTATAAATATATGGAATCCTATCTATGAATTTAATGTTATTATATACAATAAATATATAGAATCCTATCTATAAATTTAATGTTATTATATACAGTTATAAAAATATTTTGTAAGAAAAATAATTTAATTAGTGAGGTCAGAAGACACCACTTCACTCTATGTACACTCGCCACTGTAAAATGCTTGACCGAGGGCACGTTGCAGACGACTTTGTTTGAGAAATATAGAAACTTTGAGGAAGTCATGGAGACTTGATTATTTTCATTTACCCATCTAATTAGTGTTAAGCAATCGAGTATGCTTGATCGGTCTCTAATTTAAGCACGGAATGGTGTTTTATTGCAAGGGTTTTATGTGATTTTGATGATAGCAATGAAGTGTTTTTATGGGTTTTCATGTATATCAAGTATTGAATAAGAATGCACGAAAAGATGATAAAAGATGCTGAAAATGCTAAAGAAACCGACTCATGCGAGTTGTTACGAAATTGGTCATAACTTAGTCATACGACCTCCATTTAAGGTGAATCAAATTTTCAAACGGCCGTCTTTCAAAGATCTACAACTTTGATTTTTAAGGAAGCTCGTAATTTATGGCTCAAAGACCTTAAATTACTGTGGTATCTGGAATAGAACAATTCTGGCTGTAATTTTACGGCCATTTTTACGGCTAAACTTCCGAAGGCCGTAATTTACGGCTATTTGGTCGTAAATTGCAACCAGGTCAGATTTGGTGACTTTGGAAGGTCGAATTTCAAGGGATTTTGACTTAGGAGCCAAGATACTTGTTTCCTATATAAACACAACCCCTAGTTAAGAATTATTGATCATCCCACATCAGTTTTTGAGCTATAAACATCAATCATAACATCAAAACACTCAAGTTTTTCTTGATTCAAGGCATATTCATCATTCTTCATCAAAGATCATCATGTTCATCATCACAAGCATGCACATCTAAGTTATTTTCTTTAAGCCTTCCGATAAACAATTGTTATACTTATGATTTCATTCAAATATTTATAACCCCAAGGGTGGCCTAGTGGTTAGGTACTTGAAAATCTCCAAAGAAAACCAAGGTTCAATCCTCACTCCTTACACTCTGGGGAGCTTGCCTTTAAATATATATATATATATATGTGTGTGTGTGTGTGTGTGTGTGTGTGTGTGTGTGTGTGTGTGTGTGATTCATGATTTGTATTGATAAACTCATTTGATTTATGCAATGTGAATTGATTGAGTAATTGTTTAATGCAAATTTATTTATTTTTATTATTGTAAGATATGTTATTGCAATTTAACGATTGTTCTAAATCCACTTAGTGTTAATTCAGATTAAGGATAAAAGATAATTTGTGTGAATTGAATAGTTTGTGCCCAAGATAGTTGCATTAATAAACTTACGAAATCTTGTCTAGGAGTTTTAAACAAAAACTTGATAAACATAATATTTGTTTGAATGAATAAATGCAGAACTGAGATTCGAAAGGGATAAAGATTTTAAATCCATTGTTTACAACTTCACGTTTCTAGAAGTTTGCTTTTATTCTTTGCTTCAACTCTTAAGGTTTAAGTCTTTTTTATTCAAAGTCTTTTAATTAGCTACACATTGGTTTAATTACAAAAAAAAAAAAAAAAAAAAAAAAAAAAAAAAAATCCGAGAATTGCTTGTTTTTTACCACAATCTCCCGTGGAATGAACATTTCTTACCATAACTAGTTTAAGGTATTTAAGCTATCTTTGACGGGTACTCCGACGCCCGTCAAATTGTGGCATCGCTGTTGGGGAGTCTGCGTTTAATTGCAAGCTCTTATTTGTAATTTGCTTTCTTTTAAATTTTGAAAAAACAAAAATAATAAAACCTAAAAAAATCGATTTTTTTTTCTCATTTTATTAATTTTATCAATTTTACGCATGGTTTTTCATTGTAAAAATAATATTTTACATATATGATCGATTATTTTTGTAAACATAATGATAGTTGCCAAGCGCTCTCCTTTATAATCACTATTAAAAAAAGAAGTTCAAAATGATGTAACATAATTTTTACATATATGATCGATTCCATCGTCCAATATTTGTTTTTGGTTTGTGTCAAACTAATCGTCTTAAGTCGTCCCAATTATATTGTATACTAGGTTTTAGAGCCCGTGCGTTGCACGGATGGTGTGACGACTCGGGAATTTTCGACTAAATTTAAACTTTATCTTTATATTATTTTGACACGATAAGCAATGTTTGTTAAGTTAATTCTCAAGGATTTTAAACTATGTTTATACATTCATTTAAACCTCGACCAAATTCTAATGATTCACGAACCATTAAATGAACATATATGAATATGTATGTATATGTGTATATGTTATAAATTGAAAATGTCAACAAAGTATTTAAACGTATAATGCTTTATATGAACGTATTTGTTTCAATATGATTATCGATGAAATTTAAAATATATATATTAAATGATTGAATTACCAGAAACATTGAATTATGATTACAAGTCTCTGTTGAGAGGTCCACTATGATTTGAGAAAATCTATTCCTCTTAACGATATTCGGAATAATTTGTAAAGCTATTTATAAATAAAAATAAAAAGTGTCATTTACGAAAGTTAGACAAAAGCTAGTGGAGAATTGGTTTCCATAATATTCTATTAATCTATTTTCAAACGTACAAAAACGTTTTCAGTTTAAAAAGAACTTTATTATTAAAACGTATATAACTTTTATAAATATCTAGAATCACTTTTGACAACTCATTACTTAACCAGTATAATAAATATAACGATATTTATATTTTATTTCATTAAATATATATAACGATTTAAATTAATATTATATATATTTATACGCGTATTATACATACATAATTTTTATACTTTTACTATACTTTAACTTTACCTTTACTTTACTTTTACTTTACTTTAACTTTAATAATTCACTTTAATAATTCATACTTTAATAATTCACTTTAATAATTCATACTTTAATAATTCACTTTAATAATTCATACTTTAATAATTCACTTTAATAATTCATACTTTAATAATTCACTTTAATAATTTATACTTTAATAATTCACTTTAATAATTCATACTTTAATAATTTACTTTAATAATTCATACTTTAATAATTCAAAAATCTATTATAAATAGAATTCAATAGGTTTCATTATTTCATAGAAACTTGAAAATATATTTCTCTAAACTCTCTCAATCGATTACATATATATATATATATATATATATATATATATTTGCTCTGTATTATTTCAAGATATTATTAGTATACATAAAATATTACGACGGAGTGATGTCCGAGTGATTTCAAAATAGTTTTTTGAATGAGTCGAAGCTAAGGAAATTATGGGTTATAGCTATGGAGGTGATGGGTATGGTTCATGGGTATGCTCGTGAGGTCAATCTAGTGTTTATCATCTCCGTTGCGTCTACGTACTTTCCTGCAATATTGAATCTCAATATTGATACGTTCGTGAATCCGAGGCCAACCTTGCACTTGTTAAATGACGTTATATGTATTTTTATACAAAATACAGTATGGTGAGTTTCATTTGCTCCCTTTTATATATATTTTTGGGACTGAGAATACATGCGCTGTTTTTATAAATGTTTTACGAAATATGCACAAGTACTAAAACTAATTCTACGTGGGTTTAAACCAGAAATATACCCTTAGTTTGGTAACATTAAACTACTTGTCTATGTACGGTAGGCGCGAATCCTAAAGATAGATCTATTGGGCCTGACAAACCCCATCCTGACTATGGGATGCTTTAGTACTTCGAGGTTATTTTAAACACACCTGATCTGGTGTACTTCAGAGGGTAAAACATGAATGTTAAGGCTTGTTACCGGGTGCCTAAAACTTATAGAATACTTTTATACACTTGCGAGTGTACATATATTTATAAACGGAAATCTTGTGGTCTATTAATATATTGAAATGATTGTTATGATAAACCTATGAACTCACCAACCTTTTGGTTGACACTTTAAAGCATGTTTATTCTCAGGTATTAAAGAAATCTTCCGCTGTGCATTAGCTCATTTTAAGGATATTACTTGGAGTCATTCATGGCATATTTTGAAAGACTTTGCATTCGAGTCATTGAGTTCATCAAGATTATTATTATGTCAATTATAGTTGGATGTATTATGAAATGGTGTGCATGCCGTCAACTTTCGTTGTAAAGAAAGTTTGTCTTTTAAAAATGAATGCAATGTTTGTAAAATGTATCATATAGAGGTCAAATACCTCGCGATGTAATCAACTATTGTGAATCGTTTATAATGTATATGAACGGGTCCTTTCAGTTGGTATCAGAGCGGTGGTCTTAGCGAACCAGGTCTGCATTAGTGTGTCTAACTGATAGTCGTTAGGATGCATTAGTGAGCCTGGACTTCGACCGTGTCTGCATGTCAAAAGTTTTGCTTATCATTTTTATCGGAAATTGCCTGCTTATCATTCTTAGTCTAGATACGTCTCACTGCATTGATTGCATAAATAGTGTATAGACAAAATTCATATCTTAGCGTATCTGCTAATCCATATCTTAGCGTATCTGTTACTGTAAACTTTGCCTGACATATCCCGTAAATTCCTCCGTAATCTACGAAATCTTTTGCGCTATATATATAGATATTCTATGTAATTAGAATACCACCCGATAGCCGAAAAATCATTTCATATCAAAAAATCCTTTATTCAATCGAACGAAATGGAATTCGTCATTAGTTCAAGTCCCTCGAATTCCAATATGGAATCCCACTCAAGCTCCGAAAACAGTGTGACCGGAATGGATCAACCAATTAGCCATCATCTATTCTGGATGAATTGGGGATAGGTTCGTAGCCTCCTCAATAATTGGAGACAAGAAGAAGGTGATCCCTTCCATCCACCACATTGGCCTCTTGGCGATGAACCTGAAGCACTTACCGGCGAACCGGTCCGAAACACCATTTTCTCTCTCATTTCCAGAGTATCTCGTCACGATTATATACTACATCAAATTCTAGATTTTATTCATCCGCTCGTCTGAACCGACAATCACCCCGGTGTAATAGAAGAAGTCAACGAGCTTCGCGCTCGAGTAGTGGCTTTAGAGAATATGGTGCAAGAGTTACAAACACCAACAGCAGCACCAGCAGCATAACCAATACCACAATCAGCAACACCAACAGTACCATCACCACCACCAAGAGTAACATCCGCATCCCACACTTCAACATCACAACCTATATCCCACGAGTACCAATGACATACACTCTATAGATACCAAGGAATACCAACAATAACAAACGATGAAGTATTGATTCATAACTTCATTGGAGAAACATTTTGCGACGATTATGTAGTCTCTAAAGTCTTAGAGATTATCTATTCTAGCCCTAACCATAAATTAGATGAGTGAACCCAAATGATAGAAGGAAGAGTAGAAACCCTGACAAGAATGATGTGTGGTTTACAAGCTAGACTTGATTTACCAACAGCATCAACAGTACCATGAACATCACCAGTACAATCAGTGCCATCAGCGTTGTCAGAATCAGCAGCACCTATAACATCACAAACTCCGTCAGTTCAAGAATCACCGTGGACATCATTATAAATCAACAACAAGTATGTCATATCAATGAGTTATGAAGTATTAACTCATTTCCACTGAAGGATTTATATGTATATCTTATATATATAAATTTTTAGACCATAATAAATATTTTCGTACTAAGCTATTATGTGTGAATCTTAACTACTCGGTTAATTCATGTTACTAATATGCAATAATGTACGTCCTTCATCCACAACTTAACCATCATTAAATACAATCTCTGCCTCAATTCAATAAATCCCAATTCATAATAAATCAAATGAATTATTCAAATATAAGTTTGATTTTTCACTTTCATCGTCGATGTACTCGAAACTTTTCAAATAACATTATTCGTACCTTGCGAAATTCACAAGAATTCCACAAACACCAACAAATAACGAAGTATTAATTCATAATTTCAATTTTATTGAATAAATACTCCGTAAAAGTTATGTAATTTCTAAAGTCTTTAGGGATTATTTAGTTCTAGTTTCAACCGTAAATCAAATGAGTTTAATTTAATATTAACTCATTAAATCTATGTTACATCTGAAGAAAATATGCACATATATATTTTCATAAAGACTGTAATAAAATTCTGTTGTACAAAATATTAATTGTGAAAAAAAAATTTAACGGGTAGGTAATACCCGAGAGATATATAAATTCACAATTAATATGTTACATTTTTCGAATCTGATTAAGCAAATCATCAACTATACTCCCAAAATCTCACAACAATATACATTCGTGTATAGAAATCAAAACAACCATTCTCACCCAAATTTGATTACGCATTCTGATTTTGACAAATCAAAATCCAAGTCATGATTTAACAGAAGACATCACTCTTAGATTCCTACATCTTTCAAAGCTATACTTTGACTTCAAAACTGTGTTAGAACATCATATGTATATTAATGATTACAAACTGTGTTCAAACTCTCCGAAGTTTTTGAAGACACTTCAAATAATGAACAATCGAGATGATGATCCAACAACATATTACCCACATTTAAGTACCTAAAAAGCTCTCGAAGCCAAAGTCATAGTTCAACGCGTATCCGTGTCAGGCCCTTTGGCATTTATTAGCTAAAATGACTTTTCAATTCCTTTTCAAAGTAGACAGTTTTGTCACAGCTCCAGCAAGTCAGCTTCGACTTTTCAGTCGGACTAGTCTTATTATAACCTCGATAGATACGTTGCCCTTTCGTCATCGTTACTGGAGACCTTTCATATCTCGCCACCTTAGCAATAAACTTACCAACAACTTCAATTATCTTTGACTTTTCGAAAAATCATTATATTTATTGAAATCACATCATTTACTCATTCGCATCTAGTAACTAGAATTGTCATACGAATCATCGGAAAACGGTAACCAGTATTTTGAAATCTCGCAGCATGTCTACGCCAACAGTTATATGTGTACGTAAAACGTCTATCTCCTCGACTTACATACTTTGAATGTGAAGTTCTGAAAAATATTTTGAACTGCAAACTAGTTCTTGAAATGCTGACGAAGCATCAAAAACTGTAAACGATCTTAACAGTAAAAAGTTTGATGATAAAGAATAGTAAGGTGGTAAAGCTGAGAAAAAGAGAAGGTTTGGAACTGGAAAACGGATTGAACAGACTATGAAGGAGGCTGTGGACAAATCACAAAGACTAAATCTGCCTTCAAAGAATCCAAATGATTCAGTGCCTGCTAAAGTCATTAACGAATACCTTACTCTTTATTCTAAACCTTTACAGACAAATCTTCATCATCATCCATCAATATTAGAAATTCTAAGATATTATCATATCTTTCATTATAAATATCCGTGATATTTCTGAAGATATTTTCACAACTAATCTTATCTGAAGTCATTTATCTCTTTGCGCTATCAGTGTTACATCATATAAGAAACTATTAGTTTCTATATTCTATAAACTTTCGAGTTTAAATTATGAATGTTTTGAAGTAGTGTTGGGAACTGAAGCATGAGTTAGTATAATATAACGACACTTGATCAACGTGATTATATTACAGTAAGTCATGCTGAGTTTCTAATGGGACATGACGATTCACAGACCATGTCGTCATCATGTTCCATGTTACACGACTCTTGTATTCTATTTAATCTCTAAAAATATCAAGAATATATTTTCTTGATGATTCGGTCTTTTTAGGGTATTCCGGTAAATTAACAAATCAAGATCGTGCCATTACCATTTCCTTCTTAGAACATTAACTATGTTCATTCTGAAATTCATATCTGCGAATACTGGACCATTACAAACGTTGATTAATCGCAAGAAGAAGAAACGAAAGGACAAAACTCCAAAATAGAAATTGGAGTATAAATCGCAGCAAATAGAAGGGAGCATTAACTGTGGATGTCAATGATTATAGAAGACAAAAGCAGGGGCTTTGAAATATAAGGAAAGATATAAAACCCAACAACCACCCAAAAATTATAAACCGTATATATCGATGCATATAGCAATATAAAGACACGGAAGAACTAAAAACACTATAAAACCGAGAGTATAGTAGAAGTAAATAGATTCTTCCGGAGGCAGATGAAAAAGAAGAACGACAGATATGAAAGTGAGGAGTATATCGAGAATCAGTACTGGATGAAGCATATTGACAAATACTTTAAAATATGAGTTGAGGGAGAAAGAATAGAAGGTGTGAGTTGTAAGGAAACGAAGGAGGTGGATTTATAGTGAAATACCCGACAGAGAAATCAAGATGGATTATCGTATTAATTCAAAGAGAATCATAATCTCCTTAATCACCGAAGCATCAAATCCAACATAGATTACAAAGATTTTCTTTAAATTCGGAGATCAATTGGGATGACGTCAAAAGATATGACGAATCACTATAATCTTATTTCCTTCATTTACGATAACTTCCCTCATACGCTTCGAGTAATCGAATTATTTTATCCATACTTCTTAGACATGATAAAACTTTATAATCGTCATAATAACATTCTCATTGTTAGCCATAACGACCTCTATCAAATTTCGGGGACGAAATTTCTTTAACGGGTAGGTACTGTGACGACCCGGAAATTTTCGACTAAATTTAAACTTTATCTTTATATTATTTTGACACGATAAGCAATGTTTGTTAAGTTAATTCTCAAGGATTTTAAACTATGTTTATACATTCATTTAAACCTCGACCAAATTCCAATGATTCACGAACCATTAAATGAACATATATGAATATGTATGTATATGTGTATATGTTATAAATTGAAAATGTCAACAAAGTATTTAAACGTATAATGCTTTATATGAACGTATTTGTTTCAATATGATTATCGATGAAATTAAAAAAATATATATTAAATGATTGAATTACCAGAAATATTGAATTATGATTACAAGTCTCTGTTGAGAGGTCCACTATGATTTGAGAAAATCTATTCCTCTTAACGATATTCGGAATAATTTGTAAAGCTATTTATAAATAAAAATAAAAAGTGTCATTTACGAAAGTTAGACAAAAGCTAGTGGAGAATTGGTTTCCATAATATTTTATTAATCTATTTTCAAACGTACAAAAACGTTTTCAGTTTAAAAAGAACTTTATTATTAAAACGTATATAACTTTTATAAATATCTAGAATCACTTTTGACAACTCATTACTTAACCAGTATAATAAATATAACGATATTTATATTTTATTTCATTAAATATATATAACGATTTAAATTAATATTATATATATTTATACGCGTATTATACATACATAGTTTTTATACTTTTACTATACTTTAACTTTACCTTTACTTTACTTTTACTTTACTTTAACTTTAATAATTCACTTTAACAATTCATACTTTAATAATTCACTTTAATAATTCATACTTTAATAATTCACTTTAATAATTCATACTTTAATAATTCACTTTAATAATTTATACTTTAATAATTCACTTTAATAATTCATACTTTAATAATTCACTTTAATAATTCATACTTTAATAATTCACTTTAATAATTCAAAAATCTATTATAAATAGAATTCAATAGGTTTCATTATTTCATAGAAACTTGAAAATATATTTCTCTAAACTCTCTCAATCGATTTATATATATATATATATATATATATATATATATATATATATATATATATATATATATATATATATATTTGCTCTGTATTATTTCAAGATATTATTAGTATACATAAAATATTACGACGGAGTGATGTCCGAGTGATTTCAAAATAGTTTTTTGAATGAGTCGAAGCTAAGGAAATTATGGGTTATAGCTATGGAGGTGATGGGTATGGTTCATGGGTATGCTCGTGAGGTCAATCTAGTGTTTATCATCTCCGTTGCGTCTACGTACTTTCCTACAATATTGAATCTCAATATTGATACGTTCGTGAATCCGAGGCCAACCTTGCACTTGTTAAATGACGTTATATGTATTTTTATACAAAATACAGTATGGTGAGTTTCATTTGCTCCCTTTTATATATATTTTTGGGACTGAGAATACATGCGCTGTTTTTATAAATGTTTTACGAAATAGGCACAAGTACTAAAACTAATTCTACGTGGGTTTAAACCAGAAATATACCCTTAGTTTGGTAACATTAAACTACTTGTCTATGTACGGTAGGCGCGAATCCTAAAGATAGATCTATTGGGCCTGACAAACCCCATCCTGACTATGGGATGCTTTAGTACTTCGAGGTTATTTTAAACACACCTGATCTGGTGTACTTCAGAGGGTAAAACATGAATGTTAAGGCTTGTTACCGGGTGCCTACAACTTATAGAATACTTTTATACACTTGCGAGTGTACATATATTTATAAACGGAAATCTTGTGGTCTATTAATATATTGAAATGATTGTTATGATAAACCTATGAACTCACCAACCTTTTGGTTGAGACTTTAAAGCATGTTTATTCTCAGGTATTAAAGAAATCTTCCGCTGTGTATTAGCTCATTTTAAGGATATTACTTGGAGTCATTCATGGCATATTTTGAAAGACTTTGCATTCGAGTCATTGAGTTCATCAAGATTATTATTATGTCAATTATGGTTGGATGTATTATGAAATGGTGTGCATGCTGTCAACTTTCGTTGTAAAGAAAGTTTGTCTTTTAAAAATGAATGCAATGTTTGTAAAATGTATCATATAGAGGTCAAATACCTCGCGATGTAATCAACTATTGTGAATCGTTTATAATGTATATGAACGGGTCCTTTCAGATGGGTAAAAAACTGTGCACAATTAATTAAACTTGTTAAATGTATAATACAATTACAACAAAAAAAAAAGTTTAAGACTGATACCATTTGTATCAAAAGCGTTAGTATTGAATAGTAACGCATAGATTTTGACCCCGTTCGTTGCAACGATTCTAACTTCAATTGACATATAATCGATAAACACCAAACATGAGTCCGTAAAAAGTTGTTTCAAACTGATCATTAATAATAATATTTTATGTATATCTCTAATTGTATATACTTTAGTACAAATTAATTCCATTATGTCAGTCATTTTAATTTTAATTAACAAACATGAGCCTGTAAAAATTGACGGTTATAGTACAAACTAATTACATTATATCAACCATTTTAACTTCAATTGACAAACATGAGCCCATAAAATTTGATGCTATAGTAAAAACTAATTTCATTATGTGTGCCATTTTAACTTTAATTGATAAACGTAAGCTTATAAAATTTGATGGTTAATATAATATACTTCCATTTATATAAATAATATTGAACTCCAGACATGTTTTAAAACCCATGAAAATTTGATTCTATCATTTTCATGAAATTTCTTTATTATATTTAGACTAACACGTATCAGTCTGTGCCACACAGACTGAGCCACGTGTCATTCTATGTGGTATAGACTGAGCCATGTGTCAGTCTATGCTGACGTGGCAGTCAATTTGTGCTGACGTGAAACTTAAAAAAATAAGTTTTTTAAAAAATAAAATTTTGAAAGAAAAATTTCTCGATTTTCTTAGAGATTTTTCTAAAGAATGATTGCATATGGTAGGTGCATATACATTCATATATGACTCCTCTCCCTATATATATATATATATATATATATATATATATATATATATATATATATATATATATATATATATATATATATATATATATATATATATATATATATATATATATATATATATATATATAGTAGAGGGATTAAATGAGAATTTTTTTTTGTGTGAGAACCCTGAGAATTCAAAAATACACTGAAATTCGAGAGAAAAAAAGGAAATTCGAGGAAAAAAGAGAAATTCGAGCAAAAATGAGACACATGCGAACAAAATAAGAGCAATTCGAGCAAAAAATGTGACAAGGGCGAACAAAAAAAAGTGATATTCGAACAAAAAAAGGCGGGCGAACAATTTTGTGTTCTACATTTTGATAGTCGAACAAAAAAATGTAGAACACATGGGTAGTCGAACAAAAATGTTGATATTCGAACAAAAATGTATTCTACATTTTGAAAAAAAAAAAATGCTCGACTATGAATTTTTTGTTCGTCCGAAAGTTCTCACTGGATCCTCTCCCTATATAAACGAAGTATTTTTTTATTTTATTGAATAAATATCTCGGCAATAATCCTACGAAGTAAGTCCAGCAACATTCTAAAAGTAGTAATATTTTTATAATTATTTTATTATTATTATTATGAAGTTGAATTGAATCGGCCATATCCTTATAAATAGAATCATTATTATTTTATTATTAAAATATAATGAAGTTAGAATCAGTCGAATCTTTATCTTTTAAGATCAATATATTTAATTAATTTGATTTAATAATAGAATGACACGTAGGATTATGTATTTGAGATTAATTAATAGAATGATACGTAGGATAATATTATTTAGATTATTTGAGAAGATGACACGTAGGATTTATGGCACGTGCTTTATAATAATGTATAGAAGATTATTGCTTTTTTATATATATCAAACTAGGTTTTGAGCCCGTGCGTTGCACGACTACTCAAAATCCGTTTTAAATAAGTCACTTATTTTAATTTTATGACGTTTGATCTACATTTTCAAGCACTATTTGTGGTTGCATTTAAGGGGGACATGTCGACCTAATAGCTTAAATGTGGTTAATTTGAGCCCGTACTCTATTTTCAATAAGTCACAGTTGTTAAAAAATGAAGTATTTCTAGTATGTTAGTATGTGTCGTTGGTAAAACGGGACTATAAAATACATATATGTTTCATATTGCGTGTAGTTGCAACAACAAAAAATTGTTCGAGTTCTATCAGATTTAAGAAATCGGTTGAATCTAATCATGTAATGACATAATTTTACTAATAAGAGTAATACGTTACCATTCCCTCAAAATTAGTATTAAAAATTGTTTGGTAGTTTTTCTTATGATTTTATATGAACAAATGTGTGTATGAATATACTATAATAATAAGATATGTGTGTATGAACAAATATCTATAGTTTTTCTGATGATCGTAGTAGTATATAGGAGTAGAAATGAAATATGAATTAAATTGTGTAAAATTGGCTTTAGTGAATTTTTTAAATTAAATGGATACATATGTTAGATTTAGTATTTAAATTGGGTATATATGAGTATTATGTTATTTACTTGGGTAAATATGTGATTTTAAAGGTTGATAAGGGGGTATATGAAATAATTGTGACATGTGAAAATTACACTTAGCTTAATATGCAATATTTAAGGAGCTAATGACATGTGAGCTAATTAAATCTCTCTTTTATATAGTATATAGATTAGTTGTAATAAAGAGTGAGCATATAACTCGTAGCTAAAAGTTTTAGAATGAAAAACGATTTAGTTAACAAATAGTAAAAAATGAAAAGAAAAAAAAAATACATGGATGTCCACCTACAAATATCACATCATAAATATTATTTTACTATCATGTATTGATGAGGTAATTATTTTATTAAGGGAGATACCATTGTAGTTTGCTTATCATATAGGTAAGTTAATAATTATGTTAGTGCTGGATTTCTATAGTAACCCACCGACAAATTAGGTCAATCCCATGCGATCTTGGCTTGCGTAATTTAGGATGTATATAAATATAAATTTTGAAATTGCTCTATTAATCGAGTAAATAGCAAGCGTCGATTTATTGATGACTTCACTATCGTTTCAAACGCAGATTGAACTTCAGGTAAATTTAAAACTCATGAAAATTTGATTCTACCATTTTCATGGCGTCTCACACTTTTTTTTAACCTACTTATTTTCCGGAAGTGAATTCGGAATTAATCTCTCTATCCATATAACATTGAGAGGGAAGACTTTCTCTACTCTTGAGGTGTTTACTCTAGGTGGAGAAATGATTTCTCTTTATTCTAGGATAGAGGAATAATTGTCTACATCCTACTTCCCTCATATCCTACTTATGTGGGATTGAGTTTTGTTGTTCCTGTATAAATATAAATTTTGACAGATTCATTGTAATTTTGCATAATTTTTTAAGATGCCCTTATATGCGTGTAACAATTAGGTGGAAGTGTGAGAAAATATTTAGTGTATTCTAAAAAATGGTGCATAAAAATAGTTGTTCACTTAAATATGAGTGTGAAAATATCATCGACCTTAAGAAAAATCATATGGTGTACCTCATGATGATCAAGAGGGTTGGTTTGTGCAAGAACATGACAATCACGAATATTGACCGAGTAATCAAATTTAGGGTGCGTTTGATAAAACTGAATGATTTAGAGCTGAATGGTTTAGAATATGAATGGTTCAGAGCCTTTGAATAAAGTATGTTCTCAATGAAAATAAGTTGTTTGATAATCATTTTAAAGAACGATATGAATTGAGTAAAATTACTTTATTAACGTGCTACATGAATAAAAAATACGATATACTTGTTGGTTAAACGTTCTGGATATGATTTGAATAAGATATTACACAAAAATCAGGCTCTTAATGGTTAAGAGAGTGTTTCAACTCTGAATGGTTCAACATTAAATTCTGAACCATTCAGCACCACATGTCATTCAGATGTCAAAAACAAACACGCTGAATGCTTAATGGTTCAGCATTCAGCGCTGAATCATTCCATAAGAGGCATATAAACGCACCCTAAAGCCTTATTGTAGATCCGATCTGCGTATTTAGGTGTGGCGGCATGGCGAATCTAGTGTAATATTTTCTTCCAAAAAGTTTCATTTCTTCTTTTTCAGTCTTTATTTCTTTTCTCTTTTTCTAAATCTCGAGAATTTTAACATAGCCCCTTTATTAACACTACATACGAACTCCAATTAAGGTCTAGCTAGTTTGTAACTCCAATTATGGTCTAGCTAGTTTGTAATTATCACATTCCTCACCTTTCACAGTTTCTCTAATTCACTTCAAGTACAAAACTTTTTAATCAACAATACATATGAATTGAGCCTGTTAGTTGAGCGCTTAACTGCGGGGTTGAGCGGATTAAAGGGTTGATTGGAAATTAGCGCCAAGTAAATGACAGTGTTATACATATTTGAATTGAAATTACGATGAACTGATGGTGTGAAAGCATTAAAACACATGGAAATTTGATTCTACCATTTTCATGGCGTCTATTATTATTTTTTTTCAGGATATTTTTTTAAACAAAACTTTTTCCTACTTAAAGACCGGAGGTCCTCTCGGAAGCAATCTCTTTATCCGTCGAATAAAGAGAGGGATGACTTTCTCTACTCTTGAGAGTGTTTCACTCTGGGTGGAGAAATGACTTGTCTTTATTCTCGGATAAGGGAAGGATTATCTACATCTCACCTCCTCCATACACCACGCATGTGGTATTGGGTTTTGTTGTTGTTGTTGTTGTTGATGGTGTGAAAGCATTATTTATTTTTATTTTTTTTTGGCAAAGGTGAAGGCATTATATTAATTTTCAAAGAACATACATGGGCAGGATATACCCTTAACCCAAAAACAAAAGGAAATACAACCCACTTTCAATACAAAGCACAAAATACTTTTGACATCAAAACACAAAATTACAACCCAAAAACAACCAATTAGCCCAATATATGCTTATGATCCACCAAGCTAAGATTCCACATGATAGCTGCTCTTAATGTGGCATCCGTTCTCTTCACTTTCACTAGAAGTAGCTTTAAACGGACATGATTCACAATACAAGCACATAAATCATCAGCAGACCGTTTCTTTTGATTAAAAATTCTGTCATTTCTCTCTTGCCACAAGAAGTACACACTAGCAGCAACCACTAATCTATTTATGGTACACCAAATATTGTTCTTGAAAAGGGATTGAGCTAGCCTGTGCACCACCTCATGAACATTATCTGACAAGCCTTTACAATCTGTCCTTCATATTATGTCATACCATCTTACTATAATTGCAACTAAAGCACAAATGATCAATAGAATCCCTGCATTGACCACATAAAGCACACTTGGAGATATGACTGGGTAACCATTTCTGAATCCTGTCATGTGTGTTTAATCTCTTAAGTATAGTAAGCCACAGGATAAAAGCATGTTTAGGGTCAAAATACCTAAACGAAATAACATGATGTCACTCCACCTTGATTCTACCATGTCTAAAATCACTCCAAACTTGATTAGTAGGGAATTTAACCTTCCTACCATCATTAGTGATCCACCTATATTCCTCAATACCATTAATAACTTCCATAAGCTGCTTATGTGAGGTTTCACCTTTTCTTTCAATTCCATGAGATGTTTCCATCCCCAACTATCATTATATCCTGTTTTGATATCCCACAGACTAACACCTTTAAACATGACTAAATTGACCCATTTACCCCATAATGAGTCACTTTGGGTTAAGATTCTCCAAATATGCTTAACAAGCAGGGTTTCATTCCAATCATCAAGAGGCTTTATACCTAGAACCCCTTGATCCTTTGGTAAACATACATTACCCCAAGCAACTTTTTCCCTTCCTGTTGACTTATCAGCTTGACACCATAGGAACCCTTTTAAACATTTATTAATAGCATTAATAGTCCCACTAGGCAATAAGTGAATAGATGCCCAATAGATCTGCATAGCAGATAATACAGAGGTAACCAGCTGCAATCTACCTGCATATGATAGATTCTTATTTTTCCAATTTTCCACTTTGAATTTGACCTTGTCCACCAAATATTTGCAATCACTTATCTAAGTTTCTTTGACAATAATGGAAACCCCGGATATTTCAAAGGCAATTTATCAACAGAGAAAGGAAGCGCTTGAGTAATAGCATTTTGTACATTAACTGGAGTATTGCCAAAAAAAAATAGTGCTCTTGCTAAGATTAAGGAGTAAACCTGACACCTGACCAAATTCTTCCAAGCTCTTCTTGATAACACCAACAGAATACTCATCACCATGGCTGAATACCATCAAATCATCTGCAAAACATATGTAAGTGAGTTGCATCAGCTTACACTTATGGTGAAATTTGAAGCTTGGATGTTCCTTAATATTCTTTTTCAAGATTAATGATAAGACCTCCATCACCATAGTAAAAAAATATGGAGATATTGGGTCCCCTTGCCTAAGCCCCCTTTGACCTTTGAAAAAGCCTTTCACCTCACCATTAATGCAAATAGAGAAGGCAGTATTAGATACACAAGACATAATCCATGAAATCATTTTCTTGTGAAAACCAAATCTGCTCAATATATCAACCATGAAATTCCAGTTGACTGTATCATAAGCTTTCTGGATATCTATTTTCAAAGAACACCTCTTCACACCTTTTGCTCTATTGCAGTGTTGTAAAAGTCGGCCGACTTGACTGACGCGTCAGCCGACGCGTCGGCCGATGCTCCGTTTTTTTGGGTTCTCCGTCCCTTTTTTCTAAAAATGACTCAAAAGACAGTCAAAACTAAAAGTTCGGTCAAAGTTTGTCAAAGACGGTCAAAGTTGGTCAAAATCAGTCAAATTTTCGTCAAGATGTACTCGGTAACATTAATTGAGTTTGAAGTTTGATTGTATTTAAATTCAAGTTCTTATTTAAGATATTTATGGTACAAAATCAACTATTTTATACATATATAAATATATATTTAAGAAATTATTAATAAAGTCAACGTTGGTCAACGACCGATGTGTGTCCCCGACTCGGCCGACGCGTCCTTTTTAGGTCTCGACCGATGCGTTCCCGACTCGCGACTTTTACAACCTTGCTTTATTGTACCCCTTCAACAATTCTTGAGCCACCAATATGTTATCATGTATGGATCTTCCAGGAATGAATGCACTTTGATTGCATCCAACAATTGTATTCAGGCCAACCTTCATTCTATTAGTAAGTATTTTGCTAATGCATTTATACAATACATTGCAACATGCAATGGGTCTAAAGTCCGACACTTTGTGAGGAGTGTCAAGTTTAGGAACCAACGCAATCAATGTGGCATTTATCTCTTTCAAAAGCTTACCATTTTCAAAAAATTCCCTTATAGCAGCACATAAATCTTGCCCAATCACACCCCATGCCTTTTTGAAAAACAGTGAAGTATAGCCATCTGGTCCAGATGCCTTGTCATCATCTATATCAAATATTGCATACGTAATATCATTATCAGTAACAGGAAAGATCATGCTCTCAGCTTCCTCTCTACTCAAATTAGTACAAAAAATGTCTCCCAACTCTGCAACAGGTCTGCATACCCTATTTATACCCAGAAAATTTTGAAATTGATTGACAAACTGATCAGCTACTTGCCCACCACTAAAATTCACACCATTTTCATCACAGATATTATCAATCTTACTCTTCTGCTTTCTGCTTATCAAAATATTGTGGAAAAATTTAGTGTTCTTGTCACCATCTGATAACCGTTGAATTTTAGCTTTTTGTTTCAAGATAATAAGCTCATCTTGCTTGGGTTGCTGGTAATCCATAAGAATCTTTGAGGATGCAGCCTTTAAAGTAGAATCATGAGGATGTTTATCAACATCTTCTTGACTTTTTTTGAATTTAACCCTTATCTCTTTAACTTTGTCAAACACATTCTCATTATCCTAATTCAACTTATTAAGATCCCTTTTAAGCCTTTTCAAGTTAGTAACCACTTGAAATATTTTACACCCATGTACTTGGAATTTCCATCCCTGCTCCACAATTTTAAGAAAGTCCTCTTTACCAGCTAAATGATTCATAAAACGAAAGGATTTTCTCTTTTTTGTAATAGCATTTGGAAATTTTAGAATTGCAGGGCTGTGATCTGAAACCAAATAAGGTAAAAATTGCCCAGCTGCTTGAGGATAATGAACCAAAAACTTCTCATTGCTCATAATTCTACCCAGCTTCTTTAATGTCCCACATTGAGGATTCTGTAATGATTTAGTCCATGTAAAAAAGAAACCATTACTACCCACATCTTCTACTTCAATTGCATTGATACAATTATTAAAGTCCTTCATTTCATCACTATCATGTGAGCACCCTGAACTAAACTCATTAATATTTCTTGTGATATTAAAATCTCCCATTAGAACCCATGGCTGACCAGTTGATATGCTAGCATGAACCTTCAATTCATTCCATAACATCTTTCTTTCCCTTCCCTCATTGCTAGCATAAACAAAAGTACAAAAAGTTTTGATCCTTTTATCAATGGATTCCACAAGGCAAAAAATAACTTGTCTTACAACTTGGAGAATCATAACATTCACAATATTGCTATCCCAACCCACAATAACTCTGCAACTGTTATGACTAAAATTAACATTTGACTGCCAAGTCCAAGAACCAAATACATAACTGCATGCTTTAGAAATACTTGTTGGCTTCAAATGAGTCTCTAATATAGCACATACACTAATATTCTCTTCCCTTAAAAACTTCTTCAATTCATCTTGCTTATTCAAGTTACACATACCTCTAATGTTCCATCTTGCAATTTTGAAATCCATCAGGAACATCAATAAGTCTCCTCCAGGACCCCTTGTCCTTTTCCATCCAATACATTTACCCCTAATGCCTCATACACATCCTCTTATCAATGATAATATCCTCATCACTTTGTGAATTAACATTTTCCACATTGTTGATATCATCATCACTTTCATTCTCAGACAATACATCATACTTATTCATGCTTACTCTTAGGTTCTTTGTGTTATGAGCACTTAATGTCCAATTATTCAATGGACTCTTCATTTTAGTACTCACTTTCTTTGACACATAAACTTGCTTCTTTTTGTTTACCTTTAGCTGCCATTTCTTGCTTTTCATTTTTCTTTTTATGTTGAACTTTAATAAATCCATCATCTTCTTTATTCTTCACTTCCTTCCTTTCTTTTTCCTCAATTTCAGCCTTTGTTCTTGGTCTAACCTTACACATGTCATGATTGTGACCAAAGACTGCACAATGACTACATAATGCAGGTTTCTAATCATAATCCACATCTACTTTCTTAATACCTTTTGTTATGTTCATCTTATCCTTGTAGTGAATATCCACATGGTCAACATATCCCTTTCCTGCTTCTATTTCAATCATATCACGAGCATAATTTGCCCTGCTAAAACCCTTGTGACACATAGTAGCAGTTATGTTGTCCATTTGAATAGGTTTGCCCACTTTGCTAGCTATAGCACTAATACCCTTTGTATTCCATGCTTCCAAAGGGATATTATTCAATTTGACCCATACAGGTAACCTAGAAGGCTCTATCTTCTCAATATAGAGTTCATTTAGCAACAAACAAAGGCTTACCATTAACTAACCATGGACCTTGTTGTATCACCTTATCCATTCCTTCAACAGTCTTAAATTTGAAGTATCAAATTTGCTTGCTATCAATACTGATCTCATTCAATTCAAACTTACCCCACATCTTCCTCAAATTGTAATTAAGCATGCCATAAGGCATGTTACCCCCAATTACATAGCCATAGGCAGTTGTGTTCCATTTCATACAACTTTATGTCACAAACTCCTCATCAAACACAACAATTTCATTACCATCACTATCAATAGTAAGAGGAATATAGCTCAATTTCTTATCCAAACTATCATTAGCCATTTTAGCATATGTATTCTTTTCCTTATTCACATTTACAACTGAATTCACCTTAACAAAATCATTCTTCACTGGATTTTCCATATATGCAGGAGATTCAACCACAATATCAACATCTATATTATTCACATTGTTATGAGCAGGAGAAACACAATTAATATCTATATTACCTAGCGGTGGAAATTGATCATTGCTGTGAGAATAATTCTTCTGAGTAGCACTAACCGATCTCATTTCCTCACCTTTGTTCGAACAATCATTCAATACTTCATCCATATGTTCAGCTTCATCACTTACACTATTATTTACACTAACGACATCCTTCTCTTTCATGTTATGAACTGTATTTGAGAATTTGATCGGAATTTTGACTTTTCTCCTCGAAGATCTACGTTTTGTTGACATGATTGCCTTAAAAACACAGATCAAGGATATGATTGCTTTCGATTAGGTGTAATGGAAGTGTTTTAACAGTGATTTAACAGAAAAACGAAGAAAAATTGAAAGAAATCGAACGAGAACACTCAAATTAGGGCAAAATTGGCGTTTGAAAATCTCCCGCCAAAAACGTCATTGACCATGAGAGAGAAGAAGCCCAAAAAACAGAACCTCAAGATATGTAAAAGCATTATTGTAATAACTGTTAGGTAGGAAAAATTTTATTTTTAAATTCATCATTTTAAATTGTACACCCCATTTTTTTAAGTAGCAGAGTAACGTAATATTTATATGAGCATAAATATGAGTTGCTTAAAAGAAAGAAATGCAAACACATGTCGGATGTTTGATAAAATGCATGGGCACATTGCATCCGACTTTGGTTGGGAATTTAAAAACTTGGAGGAAGTCGTGGAGACTTGAATAATATTCATTTTACCTAATAATTAGCGTTAAGCAATCAAGAAATCAAGTAGTCAAGTAAACTCCGGTTCATTTACCATGGCTTACCTATTTGTGAGGAAATGAATAAGATTGGAGATTGAAGCCCGATTATAGAAAATTTAGAAATAACTTCTCGGATTTGAAAGTGTGTTCGTTATTAAGGACGTCTAGTTCTTCTTAAGCCGGTTCTCAATAGTATCTCTTTGTACTACTTCTCTCTTCCGTGTCTCGCCATGTGTGATAAAATTATAGGAGAGTGTGAGATGATCATTTTTTTGGTGGATGGGTTTGAGATTTTAATGTCTTGGGTTGAGACACATCTATTACCTTATGGGAAGGAGGTTTGGGTATTGAGTCACTTAGAAGTAAAATTTGGTATTTTCGGGAATTTTTTTTTTTTTTATTAATTTGGGTATTCAATATTTTTATTTTAAACTGATTAATTCTAGGGCGACTACCCGCTTTACGAACAACCCCGAATGATTGTAGGTGAACCTTCGTAGTATTGAGAGAAAATAACTTTGTAATTGTATAGAATTGAATCCTTAATCTTCACGTTAGAATGTAAAGGTCTTACAACTTCACCACCACCCCCCAGTATTATCTTTTTGGGCAATTGGTGCAACCGAAATTAATTCTTTATGGTTAAAAAGGTCATGCGGAGTTATTTTGAAAATCTTAGGTAGTATAAGGGGTACGTGTGAAAATTATTCCTCTTGCCTGTTATGTCGGTTTATAAAAAAATAAGAAATCAATATCTATCTATCTACTACGTTCGTATAAACTATAAACTGAGCAATTGTGATCAATTTACGTGAAGGCCCATATATTGTCAGGTACTCAGGTTAGTTCTTAAACTCTTCATTCAATTTATCAGTTTTGGATTCGTAATCTGAAATTATCATCGATTCGGGGTAATTACATACATCATGAATTCCAATTACCACAATTTACAAATATTCATTCAAGCACCAGATCTCAAAATCCCAATTCGTGCCCTAACCCTAACCCCCAATTCCACAATCCACAATCTCAAACAATCATTTCTTTCTCAAATTGATCCAATTCATCAAACCCTAGCATCCTCAAGTTTCCTCACATTCAACGGCCGCCCTCTCTCCGATTCCGGCACCGTTGAATCCACCGGAATCACAAATTTAGCCACGTTGAACCTTAATTTTCGCATCTCCGGTGGCGGAGGTGATGGCGGATCTACGTGTGCAGAGTCACGTGACTGTTATCTCAGCATGTATGCTGAGAGGAAACCTGATAAAGTTGATCCGAACGAACAACGGTTATCGAAATGGTTAAATTGCGCTTTGTCGAATGAGCCGTTGAAGCATCCGATAGTGATTGATAATTTAGGGAATTTGTTTAACAAACAGGCGTTAGTTGAAGCGTTGTTGACAAAGAAATTACCGAAAGCCTTTTCGCATATTAAGGGTTTGAAGGATATGATTGCAGTTGAGCTTGAATCGATACAGGGAGAAGGTTCGGATTCGGATGTGAAGTTTCAGTGTCCGATTACGGGGTTGGAGTTTAATGGGAAGTATAAGTTTTATGCATTGAAAAGCTGTGGGCATGTGTTGAGTGTTAAGGCTTTGAAGGAAGTGAAATCGTCTAGTTGTCATGTTTGTCGTAAAGAGTTTGTTGAGTCGGATAAGATTGTGATTAATGGGAACGAAGAGGAAGTGATTGCGTTACGTGAGAGAATGGAGATTGAGAAAGCTGAGAAAGCGAAATTGAGAGAGAAAAAGGTGAAGAAAGTTAAAAATGGTTTTGGTGTTGATGGTGGGGTCAGTAATTTGAGTGATGAGGTTAAAGTGAGCGGGTCAAAACGTGGTATGGAGTTGAAGGGACCCGAGAAGGTGTCGGGAAAGATTGAAACGAATGGTAAAGGAAAGGATAATGGGAAAAGTGAAGGGAAGCGGTTTAAGGCGGGTGATATTGCACCTGCGAATGCGAATAAGGAAGTCTATGCGTCAATCTTTATATCTTCGAGGAAATCGGATTTTAAGGAAACGTATTCTTGCAGGTCTTTGCCACTTGGAAGGAACTGATGAAGTGGTGATATTTGGTTTTGTGTTTGCTGTGTAAGGTTAAAGGTTGTACTTTTTTTGGATTCATGATAGTTTGACATTAATGGAAAAAATTGTTGCTTTCTTCTTCGAGTGGTGAATCTTCGTAGTCTTGAAATATCTATCAGGAAACCATATTGAAACTGTGTACTGTATATGGTTATTATGTTTGGGTTCCGATATATGTATGTAAAAATGTATGCTGCTGCCTCTGATTTTATGGGTTAATTTTGGGTATAATGCTAGAAGCTGATAGTAGATGTTCAGTTGAGTTGGTGCGGTGTAGCTCATGCTGTAGCCTTATGGAATACGGCATCTGTAGCCTTCACAATTTAGTCATGTTGAAATGTGATACGGAGACATAAACTAATACAGTAATAAACTTTAAACTAGGCCTAAAAATATGGTTTGCTAATGTGATATAAGTATAGGTTTAAATTCAGAGAGAGAATGTATAATTGATGTTGTCATGAATGGAGTAAGTTTAGTTTTAGACTTTAGATACATATCTTAAACCATATACAGACGCTGCAGGTGAACGCAAATACTCATTTGGACCAATCTTTTACCAAATAGAATCCACAGATACAATTATAGCTATATACCAAATTACCAGCACAATGGATCCTACTTATGTTTTACTGTGCTTAATATATCAAAAATAAATCAAAATTAGGTTTCCAATCTTGTACCAAGAGTCAGAAACTCAAAATTAATAGCTACTGATAGTGTAAAGAATATTTTCCGAGAACCTCAACATTTACCGACCCGCTGATCTGGCGACATCCCATAGGTCACCAGCTTCATACATCCTACAATTGATAATGTAGTAGAAGCAGTTAGTTGATTGCTGACACCGCTTCAATTGCACTCCCCAACGGCCAAGCAGCTTCAACCAATGAGTTTTGGTACTTAACTTTTTTCACAAGTGTAATCTGTTGCTGGGGTTGCAGGTCTGTTCAACAGGAATACAAGCAATTAGATATTTTCCTTAGTTTAATTCACTCATGTATGTATCTTTATGTTTTCCTCCTTTTACCATTCACAACAAATGACCGTATTCATTAAGGATGGCAATTTTAATCGTTAGATTCAGTTTAAGTTTTATGTTTAACACATCAAATTGGTTAAGCTAACAGATTTAACTTAAAGAAGAAACTAGTAAAATAGATTGAAAGTCTAAATGTATTCACTCGGCATGTTGGTACAACTTACCAAATCCATCTACAAGCAATGTGTACTGGTATACGAGATCCATGCACAAGTATGGTAGGTTAGCGGGTTCAACATCAGGATACTTAGATTTGGCATCCTCTAGTGTTGTTTGACAAGCACGTTGAGCGGCCTCCTGGAAATCAATTGGACGAACTTTAGCAACATGGCTCTTTGGATCAACAAAACCAGCCTACATCGGGAGATCATTAGTTGATATATGCATGACACAATTTTCTCGAATGGATTTTAAAAGATAAATTATAATTATAATACCTCAGCAGCCCGATCGAAGAAGAAAGAAGCCACAAAGAGATTCTTTTGACCATCACCTCCACCACCATTCCATACCCCTCCAAAAGTGCATTTCATGTGTGTACAAGTTGACCCGTTGACTTTAAGCGCCTTTAGTGCTTCTTCCCTACATTTATTCATGCTTGAACCCGAACGTGAAGCTGTCGCCCTGTATTCAGTTCCTCCATATGTATAAACCCCTAGTTATATAAACAGCATTTATTATTTGCATATCACACTATGTTTCTGGAATACATTTTGCATTTCTAACAACGTTAGTTACATGGACAGTGACCGCGTACCATCGTAGCCAGTTAAAATGCATGGACTTTCAGAATCTTTTGTGACTTTCAAGATCTCAGCTCGAGCTGCTAATAATCCATACTTCAAGTAACTGCAAAACGATCCTAGGAAATTAATTCAAAGTTGAGATAATTGATAACCATCGATACCTAGAAAGAGAGAAACCTGTGAACGTAAAGGTAATATTTAGTTCCCATGAGAAACATCTCATTAACATATGTATCTTCTCCACTTGTTATCCTTGGAGCCTTTGCAGCATCTGCCTCTGAAATAGCATATGCCATTTGTACTGACCCACCACCTAGATCGACTACTCCAACTGTTTGTGAATATTTCTTGCCTAGTTTGTTTAACAGATAATTTATGGTCACCTATAGATAGTAAATAGAGAAAGAAAAAAAAAAAACATTAAAAACAAAGTATGAAAAGATGTGATGAGAAACATGGTGTATCACAAACCTAAATATACACATATACAGAACCATGAGGATGTAAGAACTAAGCTGCTTACCCATTGATAAGCACCTTCTTGAGTTCCATCCAAAACAGTTACCCAATCATCATTAGACTTAAGGCTGCTCTTCACTTTTAGAAAATCTTTCACCTATATACACATACATTATAAAAATTCGTCAAACAGAAAGAGTAAACATAAAGAGTAATAAAAAGGTTCGCTGAAGGGTAATATTTACAGCTTGCAAAATTCTTTCAGATGCATCAATTCCCAACTGTCTCAAACCAGCAGTTGCCTGCAAATAAATAATTTAATATCATTCAGTATTACTTAAGCATACAGCCCCAATAAATTATACAAGTGTCATCAAGATTTAGCAATAAAAATCACTAACCCCAACTTTGACTGGTGTGTTTTGACGCATAACTTTTGGAACAACCTTTTCTGCTTTCTCTAATAGAGGTAGAAGAGAATGTGCAGCCTCTTTTGGGTCGGCTGCATGTGCACTCAACCCTGGTTTCAACTATAATAACAACAATTAGAAACTCAGAAGTTCCAATAGCAGAAAAATCAGAATACCAATAACAACTTAAGGAAACATTTGAAATCTTTATAATCCAAACATATTCCTCAAAGCTACAAAAAACTATTTGAATATACAAAAAGCACATTTCTTTGTTTTTTAGGCTAGAAGCTCCCATATGCATTTAAAACTAGTTAGCTTTGAACCTAGTTGACCGTCTATGTAAAGCATTAAAGAGACCGAACCGCTAGTTAATGTACATTCATAGTGTTGAATTTTGGAGTCTGAAGATTCTAGACTCTAGAGATTATATAGATGGCCAGGTCACCGCCTCAGCTGGCAGTCTCCTCTGAGAGCAAGTCATTGTATTAGATTAAAAAAACTACTCCGTTCTCCATATATACAACCCTAATGAACTTGTATCAAGATAGAAATCAATAACAACTCTCTATGTAGTAAGTTTAGTCGTGCATTGCGCATATCTTTGTTTGAGATTGTTTAGTGTGCGCATAAATTGGGGTTTAAACGTCATTTTTCCTAACATGTAGACATTGACACACACACAAGGATCAGATTCTACTTATCAACTATTGAACATTTCATCTATTAAAAATGTAGCATATCTGCTGCCTCTATAAATGATTCTATGTACATCATCTATATAAGAACAGTAGTACATTAATACTACAGTATCTATTTCAATTTCTAAGCTAAACTACAATTTACTAATACGAAATGCACATATATTAACAGATAAGTCTGAAATAATGCTGCACCAATTTACATTACCTGTTCAAAAAGCTCAAGCTCATTGCCAATGTGTACGAGATCCAAATTCTTATCGAAACAGAAAACATGAACTCTACTGCCTGAACTACCAGCATCAAATATAACGGCATACCGATTTGATGCCGGATCCGACTGCAACACATGATAAATAGGAGCAGACCTTCGATATCCAGGCCAAACGCCGTCGTTTGGAGACCGAACAGATGGCATAAGAAACAAAACGAACGATATTAACACAAGAGGTATAGAGATAACCATAATAACAGCGCGATAACGATGAACTTTATCAGAAACGGATTCATTATACTGTGATTGACGATTTCGTTTAAGCATTTTGTCGATTTGATCTGCCGCCGCCGTTGGTGGTGGTGGCGTAGAGAATACTTGACCTTCTAGAAGCTCGGCAGCGGAAGGAGATCGGTACCGGATCTGTCCGTTTCCGGTTGCGGCGGCTGACGGTTGCTTCACGGACTGATGAAAGTTCTCTTGTACGGACTCCAGTTCTTCTTAATATACTATTCGCACACACAGTTATGTAATTCCGATTCAAATTAACCGATTGAAGAGTCAATCAATCGATCGAGTGAATCTTCGATCGATCAATTAGGTATAAGAAGTTGAATCCAATAATGAAATGAGAACGAAATGAATTTACAACAACGTGATCGGAAAAAAAAAAAAAAAAAAAAAAAAAAAAAAAAAAAAAAACAATGCCGACGTGTTTGTGGCTAATTGTGTTGAAGTAAATATAAGCGAGTATGTTGATTTTTTAAAATTGCAGCAAAGGAGTTGTGACTTTGCGTGATTTTGTTGAAAGAAATACATAAAGCGATTTTCTAATCTTTTTGAATTATTAAATTACTAGGTTTATGAGTAGGTTTACGACATACAAATTAGGAACTTATCAAATGTATAATAAATTTACAATAAAATCTTTTATTAATGATAACAATTATATCGAAAACACTAATATTGAATACTAACGCAATATTGATACTTGTATATCCTTAATTTATTTAGGTAAGACAAAAATATAAGTAAAAAGTTATCGGTAAAACTAAAATGTTAACAAAAAGTAAAAAAATTTCAAGGAAAAAAAAATTATTAAATTAAATTGAGACGGAGGGAATAGATAATATAAATAAATCGTTGCTACGGAAATAAATTTCAACACACTTTAGTTTGTTATCAAATATCAATTAACTAGCCTTTAAGAGCCCGTGCGTTGCACGGCGGGCCCTAATAAGACTAAGTATAAAATGATAACGAACTTATCAACATTAACGAAGCCACATCAATATAATTTCAATTTCATTAGCTAAACATAGAAGTTACACAGTATAAGTCAACCAATAGTATGTTGATCTTCTTGTTGCTTATCCTTTGTGGCACAAATCTGCTCTCCCCTAAGGTCATACTGCAAAGTTCCATAACAATTCACTCATAATGTTCTTCAAACCAATTCGAATACACTTTTGAAAACTTTAGTGAATCTTAATATATGAATATATTTTCAACAATAAGAAAACAATTAACATACATAAAACAAAGATTTTGTGTACAAAGTTAATCAAGATAATAAGTAGATAAGTCAAAATTTTACCACTAATTATATAGCCTTTTTCCTGAATTCCTGAAAATATTTGAAGTCAATGTGATTAGTTAGTGTAACTTTTATATACAATATCTTCATGAAACATCCATTGCATTCTATTAATCAACTAACTTCAAGTATGATGATTTGGTCATAGTAGGACTATTTATGTTGTTGTCTTGTGCTACAAACGATATTAGCAAAGATTAGTGGATTATGAATATGAAAATCGACTAATGTATAATTTACTGTCAAAGTCTAATTTGCCCTTAAATAAATCTAAAGAAAAAGTCACCATTTATTGCTTCATGTTGTGCATCTTAGGAGAATCTAATTAGATGTGAATATACAATATGAATGGTGAGCCAGTGCTTGTCCAATGCAAAACTCCTTGAGCAGCACAATTATTAATTAAATGTCAAAATTTGGGTGGGTTACTAATTATAGACTCTATGATCGTTTAATAAGTTATTACCGGAATAAATAGCTTAGGATGGATGAATATTTGTGGAAGGAATTCCTAAAGATCAAGCATTTGCAAGTACCAAAATAAGAAAATATTATATTGCACCCACAACAAAACAAATGTAAATTACGACACGATAGATAAGCATGAAAAGATCTCACTTAATATCACAATACATCCGTATGCGATATACATTTGAAGATTTGGGGTACTTTGATACATCCATGTGTCTAATTTGAGGAGTAGAATGACATTGTGCCCTTGTTTTCTATAATTTGTAAGCCTTTGGTATGTGACTCAAAGTAACCCGCCCAATTTACCGTTGTTCAAAATTAAGTAAGACCTTCTATTGATCCATAAAGTATTTCCATTTTATGAGATAATCTAGACGTAAACTAATAATTGTGCATACCCTAGTCTTCCTTAAACAGAGATAAAGTTTGTTCGTCACGAAAATCTGATCAAAAAACATAGTTTTGCTGAGCTGATACACCGTTTTCGAAAAAACCTTTTTTGTTCACCCTCAAACAGAGTCAATGAGGCTAAACTGGTCTCATTCACTACGCGTATCGGAACTTCTTCAATAACTGCCCAATTTCATAAACCACGACGTCAATTAACATACTAATTTTCAAACAAACACTTATAAAAGTCAACAATCAAATATAACTGTTAGCAGCAACAATGTTACAATCGCAAGTCCAAATTATTATTATTTTATTTATCAACATATGTAACCATGGATAATCTATAGTTCTATACACAACTCAATTGCACTACAAACAAAACACATGATACTTGCATTGTATAATAACATATTATAAGGTCAACGAAATATAATAAACAATAATACAGAAAGATAAATCAATTACCTTGAAGTTCCGGCTGATTTCAATGTGGTGATGATGCTGGGAATATAAATAGCACCCCAAATTGGAACCTCAACATCAAGGACCAAGATTGTGTGCGGAAGAACCACACAGGGAAAAAAATGCGACCATATGAGCAATAATCTTTCTAACAAAGAAGAAACTGTTAATTACATACAACTTCTTCCACGCTGTCACTTATCACATCATCATAAAGACAATCAAGAAAAAAAAAATACCATTTTCATGAAAAAGCGAGCATAATCTTGACAAATAATAATAAACATGTGTAACTAATCTTAAACAATTTCCATAACAGTGACGGTGGCGAGGGTGTGTACAACAGCGATGGTAACTACTTGAATCGAATTGCGTCAAATCTTATTTAACCGACTAAAACCCTAATTTCCACACAAATGTTCCGTCGATTCAAATAAAAAGGGGAAGAACCATAATTTCATTCCCATCAGAACACCAGGAGTTAAAAATATAGTAAACCAAATAGTGTAACTTCACAAATTAAATGGTCACAAATATAAGTAAATGTGGCAAATATGACATCTAAGCTATACTCACCTTTTCCCAACTATTTGACCCACCCATCTTGCCACCGCTTTGGTTAGGCCCACATGCCCGTACGAAAAGAAGTCATGGATTTATGGTTGACGTATTAATCATACATCAAGACTCATTTAATAAATAATGAAAGAATACAATTTGTACTTCTTTATCTTATCTACATACCTGTATAACATCCACATCCCATAGCTAACCAAATTGTTCTTCAGTTGTGACCTGTAGTGCCAAAATCTATGTCTTAAAATGCATAAACATCTGAGTCAATATCACTGCAAAATTATAAAGACCAACAAAAGTTAACTACAAAGCGTTACACATTTAAGTTTAAGTAGGTATAAGAATTAAAATTTCTTACCAACCATCTACATCTATAACATGATTCTTGGAGGTGGCTTTCAGTTGGGATATCTCAAAAAGCATTGAATCTCATCTACACAAAATACCTTCTGCACCTATTGCAAACTTATCATAATTTCAACACTTATATATAGTAAGATTAATTAATAATTTACCTCAGCAACGATAGAGCATGCTGACAGTTACCTAAATCTTCATAAAAAACAGAGACACCTGTATTTTCATAAGGCATAATACATCAAATACACAACATTTGAAAGGAAAAGTAGATAAAACCAAATTATATTTTCAACATTCGAGCATATAAACTAAATCAAGATAACTTATCCAAACATATCGTGTTTGAATCAGCTAATATACAAAAATGTAGACGCTTATTGCAAATTCATGAAAGCACTTCTTCCATATCTTATTCCCAAAACACATCAAGATTATTTTCAACATACAGCTTGTTTAAAATAAGGGTCACAATTTTATAGCAAATTATTACTCATTTAAATAATGAAAAGTATGAACTAAAAGTGATACATGAAACCAAACTGATTAGTATTAAAAGCATCATTTCAAATAAAACTTCATATTTAAACATAAAGTATAACAAATTTGCAAATTACACAACATACTTACAACCCTAATTCAACCCACCACGAGAAATCAGAAAACTATCAACTGAAAATGAACTACAAATAGTTCAATTTCAATTTTCAGTTTAAATATTAAAAAAAATCTAGAAATAAAATAGTTACCAGCATCTTTAGGAAGTTCTTTTCACTCCAATGACCTTATCAATTGCACTGACCAAAGATTCATCATCATCCAATCGATTGTTGTTCCTATTTAAACGTACAAAACATGATGAATCTGTTGTAATTTAACCCTAAAATTGTTACATAAAAAATACTCAGTAAAGGTCAAGCAAAAGAGTCATCAGGTATTAACACCCAGGAATCACGGTGAAAGCCACCACCGGCGACCGCAACAACTACCACTCCAAACGAAATGCACAATTTCCGGTATGTCAAATCATTTAAAGTGACATATGAAATGCAACAATCGAACGAAGTGAAAAGGGAAAACCCTAATCACCATCAATAAGGCAAAGGGAAGAAACGTAATCGACATCATTGACTTCAAATGATAAGAGAAATAGCATCAAACCCTATTTTTTTTTTTTTTTTTTTTACAGAAATCGCATCAAACGGCTGAAGGGGGAGTAAATTGATCAGTTTAATTTTGAAGAGAAACAGAAAAATAGCGGAAAATAAGGTGTTCACGTGGAAATAAGGTTACCAAACCCTAATTTAAATTGATCAGTTTAATTTTGAAAGGAGAGAGTGTCCACGTGGCAATAAAATAGCGGAAAATAAGGGTTGATTGACACATCAGATGTAATAACACACTTTGTAAGATGTAGAGATATTAATCGATATAAATTCAATATTCAATATTTCAATATGGGAATTTATATTGTCAAAATTACTTAACAAATCCACTTAAAATTCCTATATCACCTTTAAATGATGTATCACACAAATTTCATATTAAGATTTATCAAAGGGTATTTCTTGAAAAAAAATATCAAATAATAGTGGATGAAGTAAAAATACAAGTGGAAATATCATCTCCCTTTCACTATTAATATTGATATGAAAAACTAAATAAATACTCCATCCGTTCCATAATTATTGTCCTGATTGACCTTTTTTAATCTTTTGTTAACAACTTTGACTATAGTTTTCTTTCATTGTGTTATGTAACACTCGATGAAGGATAAACGTTATATCAATGAAAAAACATTTAAAAACTCAATTCATTCCCATAAATTTTGTTCCAGGATCAACTCGTTGTGCGAGGGTCCTCTCGAACGATAGTGACCCACCGTTAGGTTTCACGGAGGACGTCGCTGCGTGCGATCGGGGGGGGGGGGGGGGGTGCACCCATTGCGCCGTCCACCACATCCGGACTATAGCCTAGCTCTGATACTAGTTGTAAGGATCGAATAGCCTAAATCCTGCATTATAAGCTCAAGAGTCCATCCTTATTTTAAAACCAATTGGTGATAGAATGACTTCCCCTTAGACTTATATACATACATTTGTTTTGTCCCGTGACCGATGTGGGACTTTGGTTTGCACCCTTACATTAGCAAGAAGTTAGCGGTAAACTGATAAACAGATGAGATTTTTCTCTATTCAAATTATAAGGTGATGGTGAGTATTATTATTCAGATGTAACACAGTAATTGAGTTATGTAAGTCTTTGTTTCTAATTCTTTCCCTACTATATAAACCTAAATTGTTAGCTTTTAAGGTTGACATATTTTTTAAACATTATAAGAGGAGCATTATCTCTCCTAATTAAACAAGCTAACCCCTTTATGACCATATGATCATTACTAACTTTTAATCACAACCATCCATTTGGGGTATTAGCTAACAAAAAAACTAGATTATCTAATCATCCTATTAAATGACTAAACTACCCTTATATTAAATTGTAATCTACAACAGGTACCATAATCAACCTCTAGATATTGAATAGAAAACCTAATCGTTCATTCAATTTCTCTCTGACAATCTTCCCATTGCACAAATTAGATCGTTCACTACATGGAATTAACAATCAAATGATCGATTGTTAAGGAAAACCATAACCTGCGAATAATAACTCGGATTAACCTGTTAAATCCTAGGTTACAAATTGCAAACCCTAGCTTCAATCGACTAATTCTCTATACGCAAGATTCACAAATCAATCCCAAAAATCAGGATCTTATATTGTTTACGGGTTAGTATATCTTATTTTTTTTCCGATTTTCAGGATCTAAGATCATTGATAGGGTTATTCGATTCTCACCTCCTTCAAAAAAGATCGATGACGAATTCTAAATATGAATCGATGACAAAAATGATTGGAACAATGACAGATTAGGGTTTAAAATCGCTTAAAACTCAATATTTTATCAATCTCGATCAGGTATGTGGATTATTGTTATTTTGATTTCTGATTATTGTTATCACGATTAGGGTTTTTCAATCTTTCTGCTTAGCGTAATTGTTTTCTGATTTCTAAGTCGTTAATCAAACTGATGAAAGATTATTGCTTGCTTACGTATCAACCATTTATTTTATTATTGAATTGTTGTTTTTTTCCCTGTTTATAAGGTTCTATATTTTTTCAGTTTATGCTGGAATATTAAGTTGTTTTTTTGGTCATTGATGATCACCAATTAGTTGCAGCAAGTAAAACAAACTCAGGAACAAGATTTATCTGCACTGTATTATTTTTCATGTAGTTAGACCACTCATGCTATGTAGCAATATGTATTGTTAGAGATCTTAGCAGTGTATTATTAAATAATAAATTTTCAAACGTTTCTAATGCTTTTGATGATATGTTAAATGACATTAGTTATCTTTTTGGTGTTCTTTGTAGAAAAGCAGCAAATCCAGAGGCTGAAAGTCGAAAGGAAGAAAAATTGACATAGATATGATGGCTAGCAAGATTTAAATATGAATGCTTTTCAGTACATCTGAAGGTTAGATGCATGATCATTGTTACATAGAATTATATTGGTTATTGGTTGTGTGACGACCCGGAAATTTCCGACCAAATTTAAACTTAATCTTTATATTATTTCGACATGATAAGCAAGGTCGGTTAGGTTGAGTCGCAAAAACTTTGGAACTGTTTCAGATATCTATTTGACCTTCGACCATTTTCGACGATTCACGAACCACTATTTGTAAATAGATATGTGTGCGTATATATATATATATATATATATATATATATATATATATATATATATATATATATATATGGTATTTGGAATTATAATTTGAAATATTATATTTTGTTGTTATTAAAAATTAATTATGTAAAATAGGATATTATAATAATTATTATTTAAAACATATATATATATATATATATATATATATATATATATATAAATTATATTAAAAATAAATATTAAATGATTGTAATACTCGTTTGATGTTCCGATTGATATTAAGTAAAATTCAAACTTATATGATTTTAAAATAAACGGTGATACGAAAATGAGTTCTATAAATTTTAGGCTTATTAAAAATGTATCTAGAAACTATTTGTTGAATTTTGAATCTTTTTATATTTTACTTGGGGTTGGGAGTGGATAATTAATGTAATTTTTATTTAATAGTTAATGACTGAATTTTATGCCATAATGACTACAATAAATAAAGATGTTTAATATAAAATTTTGGAATTTTTTCTGAGAACTTTTATACACCACTAATTAACAACGGAACACGAATTAACAGTCTAATCCATGAAAACACAAGTGGGGAGGCTACTTTTTTTAATTCACGGACTCGAATACTATTTAATATTTTGTCACAAATTTAGTTTTCTGTTCCTACTTTTTGACTAATTCCTTCAAATATGTATTATCTATATAACACATGCATATGATGATATATTTATACAATCATCAACTCACTTTTCTTTGAGCTATCGACTGGCCACACCATCACGTGATCACCTTCTACAACAACCATGATCCGCCATCACTATCTTCAAACAACCACATCACCACCTTTGGACTACTTCCACCATCCTTTCTATCAAATAACATAGACTACAATTTACGTTTCTGTTTCTTGATCCAATCGAAAAGACTACCATCACCTTCTACCACCACCAACTGCCACTTTCGACCACCATAACAACCATCACTTATCTTCAATCGGGAACCACCTCACCATCTCCACCATTTTGAAACCGTACACCATTATCATACCTATTTGAAGACCACGAGGAGAATCACCTTTGATCAACCACCCTATCTACAATTTCTTCTTCTCGTTTTGTTTCTGTAAGAAGCCAAACCACACGGTCACCTCCATCATAATCCGCCACATCTCTATCTCTCTCTTCCTTTCTCTCTCTCCCCTTTATATCTTCTGTTGAAGTCATGGACCCAAACCCACCATAAACTTCTCCTACATCCTGTATGCTCGAACAGACTGCTGCCATATTATTTTTTTTTCTCAACTCACGAACAACAACTCGATTCCATGGTCGAGCTCCACAAAAACCGAAACCCATATTTGTTTCTTGTTTGCTCGCAGGTTCGAAACCAAAACGCCCATTCGAGTAATCGTACCTGCTGTACCTGCAAAACCCACATCAAAAATTAACCTACAACTATTACTTCTTACACGACTACAGTGACTTATTTCTCCTATTGCAGTCCCCTCGTTTCTGTTTAAAGAAGCAGCTTTGCTACGGCTATCGTACTTGTCATGTTCCATTCGAAAACCACACGCACCACCATGGTTATATTATGGTTGCTGTGCTACCGCTGCTATACTCTTTATTATGGTTCAAGAAAGTTAGGCGTATTGATGATGATGAAATAGAAGAGAGAGTTATGATTGATGTTGATGAAAGTGGTTAGATAATAAAGAAAAGAGAATGGTGAGCTGTAAAGTAGCGACATTTTTTTTGACTCCTAAAAATCACGGACGTATTATTTTTTTTTTCCTGCTGTAGGCTCTTAGATGGGCAATTATGTTTAGTTCTCCAGTGGGCTGATTAATTAATATTGCTGTTGGGCCGATTTTTGCTATTATGGCTGAGAGTTTCTAGCTTCTAGTTGGGCCGTTTAATTGTTTATGTTATCGGGTCGAGTTATAAATCGTACTCCTGTTTCCATTGAGCTGAAAATGATGATGATTAACAATGGGTACAAGATCACTGATGATGATAATGATCGTGAAATTTATAGTGAAGTAAGTTGATGAGGATGAATTGAAATGACGATGATCATGGTGTACAATAATGAAAAGTGATGATTTAATAATAACGTTAGATAATAATAAGATGATAAAAGATTATAACAATAATGATAATAAATGTTGTACGATCTTGTCTCTGTTCTAAAACAATGATGGTGATACTTTAAATGGTGATGGAATGATATTGAAATGAATATGTATTAAGTTGTTAAATGGGTTTATAAAGGAGAAGACGTGTTATAAGGATTAAATCGAATTACTGTACGAAATATAACATAAAATAATAAGCAGCTCGATGGTTTAAGGTGTTCTGTGTTAAGCGAGAGGTCGTGGGTTCGAGCCTTGTCTGAGGCATTTATTTTTGGAAAAGCTTTTAAGGTAGCAATATATCTCTTATTATTATTATTATTATTATTATTATTATTATTATTATTATTATTATTATTATTATTATTATTATTATTATTATTATTATTATTATTATTATTATTATTATTATTACTATTATGTTTATTGATATCATGATTTTTATTATTATTATTAACATAGTTTGCATTATTATCATTTATATAAGTATTATAAGTATTAATTCTATCATAATAATTATTATTATTAGTATTATTATTATTACATATCACTATATTTTTATTATTTAAATGATACTAATTAAGTTATATATAAAATATATCAATTAATATATAAATATTTTTTTTATCATATATAAACGTTAATATAAATTTTATTATCAATATGTTATAATGAATGTTAAATAATAGTTATATAAAATACATAAAATAAATATATTAAATTTATCCAAATAACATTTAATATAACAAATATATTATTAATAATAATATATATAAACTAGCTCAATTACGATTATATGTTTTAATATATATAATTGATATATGTTCGTGAATCCGAGGCCAACCTTGCACATTTGGTCAGTGCCGTCATATGTATTTTTACTACAAAATACAGTATAGTGAGTTTCATTACTCCCTTTTTAAAGGCTTTTGCAATATATATTTTTGGGACTCAGAATACATGCGCTTTTATAAATGTTTTACGAAATAGGCACAAGTAATTGAAACTACATTATATGGGTGAATGATCGAAGCCGAATATGCCCCTTTTGCTTGGTAACCTAAGAATTAGTAAACCGATCTACTAATTGACGCGAATCCTAAAGATAGATCTATTGGGCCTAACGAACCCCATCCATGGTTGCGGATGCTTTAGTACTTCGATGTTATTTTATCATGCCTGAAGGATTTCCCGGAATGATAGGGGATATTCTTATATGCATCTTATCAATGTCGGTTACCAGGTGTTCACCACATGAATGATTATTTTTGTCTCTATGCACGAGACGTAGATTTATGTGAAACGAAAATCTTGTGGTCTATTAAAATGATGGAAATGAATGTTTATGATAAACTAATGAACTCACCAACTTTTTGGTTGACACTTGAAAGCATGTTTATTCTCAAGTATGAAAGAAATCTTCTGCTGTGCATTTGCTCATATTAGAGATATTACTTGGAGTCATTCATGACATATTTCAAAAGACGTTGCATTCGAGTCATCGAGTTCATTAAAATTATTATTAAGTCGATTATAGTTGGATATATTATGAAATGGTATGCATGCTATCAACTTTCGATGTATTGAAAGTTTATCTTTTAAAAACGAATGCAATATTTGTAAAATGTATCATATAGAGGTCAAGTACCTCGCGATGTAACCAAATGTAATGTATTCGTCCAGATGGATTAGGACGGGTCACTACAGGTTGGATGTGATAATATTGACCTATTTACTATAGTTGCATTCTTGGGTGCTTAACCCCGGAATTGACATAGTTGGGCTGTTTTTGTGTTGATTGTATTATTTGGATGGAAAAAGTGAGATAATGTGTTTTCTAATGTATGATAATGTATTTATATAAAATAATTAATGTATGATTTATTTTTTCAGGTACCTTTTTCTCGATTTTTGCTGAATCATTTTGATGTGTTCAATTTGGACACTAAAAATAAGATCTTTCAATTCAACATTAAGTATGGTCTAGAGCATTGGAGGCTATTCAGGTGTTGAATTCCAACAACCTGTCCGAAAATGATTCAAGTCATTTAACTATCTCTAACGTTTAAGGTGCTACATAGTTGCTTTCAAGGTGATGAAGAGTAACATTGATGCCTTAAATGTTGATTTACATTACTTCTATATTCAACTCTATAATTGAAATGTCCCTTTCTTATTGATTAAAAACGTTCCATATTAATTGATTTCGTTGCGAGGTTTTGACCTCTATATGAGACGTTTTTCAAAGACTGCATTCATTTTAAAACAAACCATAACCTTTATTTCATCAATAAAGGTTTAAAAAAGCTTTACGTAGATTATCAAATAATGATAATCTAAAATATCCTGTTTACACACGACCATTACATAATGGTTTACAATACAAATATGTTACAACAAAATAAGTTTCTTGAATGCAGTTTTTACACAATATCATACAAGCATGGACTCCAAATCTCGTCCTTATTTAAGTATGCGACAGCGGAAGCTCTTAGTATTCACCTGAGAATAAACATGCTTTAAACGTCAACAAAAATGTTGGTGAGTTATAGGTTTAACCTATATATATCAAATCGTAACAATAGACCACAAGATTTCATATTTCAATACACATCCCATACATAGAGATAAAAATCATTCATATGGTGAACACCTGGTAACCGACATTAACAAGATGCATATATAAGAATATCCCCATCATTCCGGGATTCTCCTTCGGACATGATATAAATTTCGAAGTACTAAAGCATCCGGTACTTTGGATGGGGCTTGTTGGGCCCAATAGATCTATCTTTAGGATTCGCGTCAATTAGGGTGTCTGTTCTCTAATTCTTAGATTACCAGACTTAATAAAAATGGGCATATTCAATTTCGATAATTCAACCATAGAATGTAGTTTCACGTACTTGTGTCTATTTTGTAAATCATTTATAGAGTGGTAATCACTTGCATTCATAAATTTGCTTGAAAACAAAGGGACCAATGAGAACGCGACATGTGGCGCGAAAATCACATGTGATTGAAAAAAAAAAATTCAAAAATTTTTTTTTTAATTTTTTCCCGAAAATTTTTTTTCCCGAATTTTTTTTTTAAAAAATCACATGTGATTATGCATGTCAATCACATGTGATTGTAAACCCAATCACATGTGATTGTGCATGGCAAATCCAATCACATGTGATTGTACAATTCAATCAATTGTGATTGTGCAGGTAAATCACATGTGATTGTAAAAAAAAAATTTAAAAAAAAATTTTTTTTTTTTTAAAATTTCGAAAAAAAATTCTAAATTTTTTTTTTTCAAAAAAAAATTTTTGAATTTTTTTTTTCAATCACATGTGATTTTCGCGACACACGTCGCACTCTCATTGGTCCCTTGAATCTCAACTTAATTTATGGACTCAAATGAATATTAAAACCTGCATGCATTCTCATCCCAAAATATTAGATTTTAAAAGTGGGACTATAACTCACTTTCACAGATTTTTACTTCGTCGGGAAGTAAGACTTGGCCACTGGTTGATTCACGAACCTATAACAATATATACATATATATCAAAGTATGTTCAAAATATATTTACAACACTTTTAATATATTTTGATGTTTTAAGTTTATTAAGTCAGCTGTCCTCGTTAGTAACCTACAACTAGTTGTCCACAGTTAGATGTACAGAAATAAATCGATAAATATTATCTTGAATCAATCCACGACCCAGTGTATACGTATCTCAGTATTGATCACAACTCAAACTATATATATTTTGGAATCAACCTCAACCCTGTATAGCTAACTCCAACATTCACATATAGAGTGTCTATGGTTGTTCCGAAATATATATAGATGTGTCGACATGATAGGTCAAAACATTGTATACGTGTCTATGGTATCTCAAGATTACATAATATACAATACAAGTTGATTAAGTTATGGTTAGAATAGATTTGTTACCAATTTTCACGTAGCTAAAATGAGAAAAATTATCCAATCTTGTTTTACCCATAACTTCTTCATTTTAAATCCGTTTTGAATGAATCAAATTGCTATGGTTTCATATTGAACTCTATTTTATGAATCTAAACAGAAAAAGTATAGGTTTATAGTCGGAAAAATAAGTTACAAGTCGTTTTTGTAAAGGTAGTCATTTCAGTCGAAAGAACGACGTCTAGATGACCATTTTAGAAAACATACTTCCACTTTGAGTTTAACCATAATTTTTGGATATAGTTTCATGTTCATAATAAAAATCATTTTCTCAGAATAACAACTTTTAAATCAAAGTTTATCATAGTTTTTAATTAACTAACCCAAAATAGCCCGCGGTGTTACTACGACGGCGTAAATCCGGTTTTACGGTGTTTTTCGTGTTTCCAGGTTTTAAATCATTAAGTTAGCATATCATATAGATATAGAACATGTGTTTAGTTGATTTTAAAAGTCAAGTTAGAAGGATTAACTTTTGTTTGCGAACAAGTTTAGAATTAACTAAACTATGTTCTAGTGATTACAAGTTTAAACCTTCGAATAAGATAGCTTTATATGTATGAATCGAATGATGTTATGAACATCATTACTACCTTAAGTTCCTTGGATAAACCTACTGGAAAAGAGAAAAATGGATCTAGCTTCAACGGATCCTTGGATGGCTCGAAGTTCTTGAAGCAGAATCATGACACGAAAACAAGTTCAAGTAAGATCATCACTTGAAATAAGATTGTTATAGTTATAGAAATTGAACCAAAGTTTGAATATGATTATTACCTTGTATTATAATGATAACCTACTGTAAGAAACAAAGATTTCTTGAGGTTGGATGATCACCTTACAAGATTGGAAGTGAGCTAGCAAACTTGAAAGTATTCTTGATTTTATGTAACTAGAACTTGTAGAATATATGAAGAACACTTAGAACTTGAAGATAGAACTTGAGAGAGATCAATTAGATGAATAAAATTGAAGAATGAAAGTGTTTGTAGTTGTTTTTGGTCGTTGATGTATGGATTAGATATAAAGGATATGTAATTTTGTTTTCATGTAAATAAGTCATGAACGATTACTCATATTTTTGTAATTTTATGAGATATTTCATGCTAGTTGCCAAATGATGGTTCCCACATGTGTTAGGTGACTCACATGGGCTGCTAAGAGCTGATTGATAATGCTAAAAACGAACATATATTTCATAGCATTATTCCTCAAGAAAGACAAGCTTTTAGTTGCAATTGTTCTATTTACAAGAGATATTCGTTTAAATAATAAAAGGTGAAGACAAAAGACAGATTCGACGAATTGAAGACGCAAACGACCAAAAAGCTCAAAAGTACAAAAGATAATCAAAGAGGTTCCAATTATTGATAAGAAACGTCTCGAAATCACAAGAGTACAAGATTCAAAACGCAAAGTACAAGATATTAAATTGTACGCAAGGACGTTCGAAAATCTGGAACCGGGACCAGAGTCAACTCTTAACGCTCGAGGCAACGGACTAAAAATTACAAGTTAACTATATATATAAATATAATATAATATATAATTAATTATATTAATTATATATATATTATATATATATATTAAAAACCGTCGGCAGAGAAAACTCCAAGGACTGAGCTGTAATTTCTATCTCCGCGACTCGCGGAGTTTAAAGGGGTTTTTGCCGCGAGTCGCGGAGCCCCAAAATTCAACTCTGGCTATAAAGCCAACCGAATTCTGATCAAAATTTCATCATCTTTTTCTTCCTCTTCATACGTAAAATTTATATTTATATTTATAATTTATATTTTAATTTTAATTATAATTCTAATAATAAGGGTATGTTAGCGAATGTTGTAAGGGTGTAAGTCGAAATTCTGTCCGTGTAACGCTACGCTATTTTTAATCATTGTAAGTTATGTTCAACCTTTTTATATTAATGTCTCGTAGCTAAGTTATTATTATGCTTATTTAAAACGAAGTAATCATGATGTTGGGCTAATTACTAAAATTGGGTAATTGGGCTTTGTACCATAATTGGGGTTTGGACAAAAGAACGACACTTGTGGAAATTAGACTATGGGCTATTAATGGGCTTTATATTTGTTTAACTAAATGAAAGTTTGTTAATGTTAATATAAAGATTTACAAATGGGCGTCCCTATAAATTACCATATACACTCGATCGGACACGATGGGCGGGGTATTTATATGTACGAATAATCGTTCATTTAACCGAACACGGAAATGGATTAATAGCCACTAGAATAATTAAAACAGGGGTGAAATTACATTCAAGGGTAATTGGTGTAATTGTTAACAAAGTGGTAAAACCTTGGTTTACACGCAGTCGATAACCTGGTGTATTCATTAAACAAAGTATTAAAACCTTGTTACAATTCGAATCCCCAATTAGTTGGAATATTTAACTTCGGGTATAATAATAATTTGATGAGGACACTCGCACTTTATATTTATGACTGATGGACTGTTATGGACAAAAACCAGACGGACATATTGAATAATCCAGGACAAAGGACAATTAACCCATGGGCATAAAACTAAAATCAACACGTCAAACATCATGATTACGGAAGTTTAAATAAGCATAATTCTTTTATTTCATATTTAATTTCCTTTATTTTATATTTAATTGCACTTCTAATTATCGCACTTTTATTTATTGTTATTTAATCGCACTTTTAATTATCGTACTTTTTAATTATCGCAAGTTTATTTTATCGCATTTTTATTATTCGCAATTTCATTATCGTTATTTACTTTACGCTTTAATTTAAGTCTTGTATTTATTATTTTACATTAGGTTTTAACTGCGACTAAAATCTTAAAATCGACAAACCGGTCATTAAACGGTAAAAAAAAAAAACCCCTTTATAATAATAATATTACTTATATATATATTTGTATTTTTATAAAAGTAAACTAATATAGCGTTGAGCTTTGTTTAAAGATTTCCCTGTGGAACGAACCGGACTTACTAAAAACTACACTACTGTACGATTAGGTACACTGCCTATAAGTGTTGTAGCAAGGTTTAAGTATATCCATTCTATAAATAAATAAATATCTTGTGTAAAATTGTATCGTATTTAATAGTATTTCCTGCAAAAATTTAATAGTATTTTATACCCCTTAGCTTTGACATCAAGTATTTTTGGCGCCGCTGCCGGGGAGCACTCTTAAAAGCCGGAAGCGCAACGCTAATATAAAAAAAAAAAAAAGATTTTTAGTTACTTTTATTAAAAGTCGTTTTTGTAAAAATACGTTTTAATTATTCAAAAATATAAAAAGAAAAACAAAAATATAAGCATTTTTAAGATTTTGTTAAATATTTAAGTTTTATAAGTTTCTTTATTTCTATTTTAGTTTATAAAAATATAAGTTTTATTTTAAAATCTTTTATTTATTTAAAAAACAGAAAACATAAAATAAAAAAAATAAAAAATAAAGAAAAACGCGTAAAAAACTGAAAGCTGTCAACAGAATTTCTGAACCCCGCGACTCGCGGGGTTTTCCTCATTAATCACCGCAACTCGCGGAGGCCATCTGACACGCGAACAGAAACCCTAAAACTGCATTAATTACGGGATATTATTAATTATAATTATTATTTAACCTAATTACTATTATTATTATTATTATTAGTTTTAGTTTTATTTTTACTTTTTATTAATTTATGTATTTTGTTTAATTAGTTTTATTAAAATTGTAAAATTAATAGTTTAATAAAATAAATAATATAAAAATAATATTTTTATAAAAATTGTACTTTTTACAACTTTTTGTATATTTTTATATTTTGTACCTTTTTAATCGTTGTAGCGTAATATTTGAATTTTTTTTTTTTTAGCTCATATTTAATTTTAAACTTAGTTTTTGCTATAGTTATTTTTACTCCTAGATTTTTAGGCTTTGCCGTAGAATTCCTTAAGTACTTTTTCTTTAGACTAAGATTTAGGTGCTTTAGAATTTTGCGACGTTTTTTTTAAGTTTTAGTTTCTTTTTAAGTTATTTCCATTTGGGATTTAGTTTTTCCTGTAAGCTTTAATATTTTTAGACCTTTTACTATGTATCAATTATCATTCCAATTAGTAATTTCAATTTGCGATTATAATTTTAAGTTAGTTGTAGTAATAAGGTTAGGTTAGTTAAGTATTTTTAAGTTTTTTATAAGTTTCTTTTATTTTTCCGTCACCTTTTATTTTTCAACCATTTTTTCTTTTTCAACCTTTTTCAACGAACTCTTTTTCTCTCTTATTTCTCGCTATTCTAGTTTTAGGACATAAATTTTTATTCTACTTCTTATCTAAATTTCTTAAAATTACGAAAATTTATTTTAAGTGGTTAAATTAATAGACATCAAAATTTTCTGGTTCGTAGTAACAGTTGGATTTGTACGTGGACCGGGTTATTGGAGCCAAACAGTCCTCAATTATATTGAGACCAAACGAATCCTGCCCCTCTGCTGCATCTTTTGGCTATTCGAAACGTGGGCAAAATCAGAAAAGTCTATTGATTGGATAACTTATTATAATTTTTCTTTCCTTTTTAAAACTAATAGGATATTCAGTGAATGCACCGAGCAAGACGTTCATCACCTTTTGTACGTTCACCACCTGTAACTAGATCAAGACATCGTTTAACAAATATAACCGCCGTTGATTTTTCTTTAGAATCGTCATCCAGTCGACCAAGTACTTCAGTTCAAATTTCCAATAATCCATTTTTTGAACCCGACCTCAAAATTGAGAATCCAGAAAATATTCAGGAACGGTTCGTAGATCCTGAACCATTAAACTTTCCTCCGGAACCACCAATCATTCAAACAGAGATTGTTGAGGAACGAACTATTAAAACAGAATCATCTAGTGATACCGATTCAACAAATTCAATTATGGAGAATATGGAACCTTTAAGTATGGAAGACCGAATGAGAGCTAAACGCACTGGCCAAGGTCACGCAATTACTCATCCAGACATTAATGCACCAGATTATGAAATCAAAGGACAAATTCTACACATGGTGACTAATCAATGTCAATTTAGTGGTGCACCGAAGGAAGATCCAAATGAACATCTACGTACCTTTAATAGAATCTGCACACTATTTAAAATCCGAGAAGTGGAGGATGAACAGATATATCTCATGTTATTTCCCTGGACTTTAAAGGGAGAAGCCAAAGATTGGTTGGAATCGTTACCTGAAGGGGCGATCGATACATGGGATGTTTTAATTGACAAATTTCTTAAACAATTCTTTCCTGCATCTAAAGCCGTAAGACTTCAAGCAGAAATTGTTACGTTCACACAGAAGCCAAATGAAACTCTATATGAGGCGTGGACTAGGTATGGAAAGTTGTTAAGAGGATGTCCGCAACATGGTTTAGACACCTGTCAAATAGTACAAATATTCTACCGAGGATGCGACATCACTACAAGAAAAGACATAGATATAGCAGCTGGTGGTTCTATTATGAAGAAAACCGAAACTGATGCTTACAAAATTATTGATAATACTGCTTCCCACTCACATGAGTGGCACCAAGAAAAAGATATCATTAGATCATCTAAAGCAGCTAGAGCCGATTCTAGCCATGACTTAGATTCCATTTCCGCAAAGATAGATGCTTTCGAAAGACGAATGGAAAAGATGACTAAGGATATTCACTCAATACGAATTAGTTGTGAGCAGTGTGGAGGACCACATTTGACAAAAGATTGTCTCAGTATTGAATTAACAATGGAACAAAGAGAGAATATTTCATACATAAACCAAAGGCCTGGAAATAATTATCAGAATAATTATCAACCGCCAAGACCGATTTACAATCAAAACCAGAATTATAACCGAAATATTCCATACAACAACCAACAAGGTCCTAGCAATCAACAAGTATCCAATAATACTTACAATCAGCAAAGACCTAATTTTCAAAACAAACCACCACAACAAACCGATGATAAAAAGCCGAATTTAGAAGATATGATGACGAAGCTAGTTGAAACTCAAACACAGTTTTTCACATCTCAGAAACAAACCAATGAACAAAATGCTCAAGCATTTAGAAATCAACAAGCTTCTATTCAAAATCTGGAACAAGAAGTGAGTAACCTAGCAAGGTTAATAGGTGAAAGAAAACCGGGAAGTCTACCTAGCGATACAAATGCTAACCCCCGGAATGAAACAGCTAAAGCCATTACCACAAGAAGTGGTACAACACTTAAACCACCTGAAATACCTGTAACTTCTGATGAAACTATTCCTACTCCACAAGAACCACAACTCGATCAAGATAAGGAAAAAGAACCGGTAGTTGAAAAGGTTAATGAAAATAACACAGTTAAGGATAAACCTTATGTTAAACCATACCAACCACCACTTCCTTACCCGAGTAAAATGAAGAAAGAAAAACTTGAAGCCGAGCAATCCAAATTCTTGGATATGTTTAAACAGATAAATGTAAATCTTCCTTTCATTGATGTGATTTCAGGAATGCCAAGATATGCTAAATTCTTGAAAGATCTAATCTCAAATAGAAAGAAATTGGAAGAACTCTCGGCTGTTACTATGAATGCTAATTGTTCAGCAGTGCTGTTGAATAAGATACCAGAAAAACTATCTGATCCAGGAAGTTTCACAATTCCATGTTTTCTGGGTAGTCTTAGTTCAATAGAAGCATTGGCAGACTTAGGTGCTAGTATAAATCTAATGCCGTATTCACTATACGCTAAACTAGACCTTGGAGAATTGAAACCAACCAGAATAAGCATACAACTAGCCGATAGATCAATAAAATATCCTAGAGGGATAATGGAGAACATGCTAGTTAAAGTTGGTACTTTAGTATTTCCAGTAGATTTTGTTGTTTTGGACATGGAAGAAGATTCTCAAGTTCCTCTCATATTAGGAAGACCATTCTTAAACACGGCTAAAGCAATGATAGACGTGTTCGGTAAGAAACTGACCCTAAGTATAGAGGATGAGAGTGTTACCTTTTCAGTTGATAGAGCAATGCAACAACCACAATCTGCAGATGATACATGTTATTATATTCAAACTATAGATGCACATGCAGAATTATTAGAAGAATTTCCAGAATTACAAGGAACAGGAGAATGTTCTTTAGGAGAAGGTAATGAACCAATTGATGAAGCTGAAATGTTAGCTACACTTATAGCTAATGGATATGAACCAACAACAGAAGAAATTTAAATGCTAAAAGAAGAAGACAAATATCGATACAAATCATCGATAGAAGAACCTCCGAAATTAGAGTTAAAGCCACTTCCAAACCATTTGGAATACGCTTATTTACATGGTGAATCTGAATTACCTGTAATAATATCGTCTTCTCTTACTGAAAATGAGAAATCACAACTCATTTCTGTGTTGAAAGCTCATAAACCAGCCATTGCATGGAAGATTCATGATATTAAAGGAATAAGTCCTTCGTATTGCACACATAAAATCTTTATGGAAGAAGGTCATAAAACGTATGTGCAACGCCAACGAAGACTAAATCCTAATATGCAAGATGTAGTTAAGAAAGAGATTATTAAACTGCTAGATGCAGGTTTGATATATCCAATTTCTGATAGTCCATGGGTAAGCCCAGTTCAATGCGTGCCTAAGAAGGGTGGCATGACTGTCATTACAAATGAGAAAAATGAGCTTATTCCTACTAGGACTGTAACAGGATGGCATGTGTGTATTGATTATAGAAAATTAAATGACGCCACCAGAAAAGATCACTTTCCCTTACCTTTCATTGACCAAATGTTGGAAAGATTAGCCGGAAATAGTTACTATTGTTTTCTAGATGGATTTTTCGGATATTTTCAAATTCCAATAGCACCCGAAGATCAAGAGAAAACCACATTCACGTGCCCTTATGGTACTTTTGCTTACAAACGCATGCCATTTGGACTTTGTAACGCCCCTGCAACCTTTCAAAGGTGTATGATGGCGATTTTTCACGACATGATAGAAGAATGCATGGAAGTATTGATGGATGACTTTCAGTCTTCGGTGATACATTTAAATCATGTCTAGTTAATCTGGAACGAATGCTAATTAGACGCGAAAAATCAAATCTAGTACTTAATTGGGAGAAATGCCATTTCATGGTTAAAGAAGGCATCGTTCTTGGACATAAAATTTCAAAAGAAGGAATTGAAGTGGATAGAGCTAAAGTAGATGTAATTGCTAAACTTCCACATCCCACCAACGTTAGAGGAGTTAGGAGTTTTCTAGGGCATGCCGGTTTTTACCGACGTTTTATAAAAGATTTTTCTAAAATTGCCACTCCTATGAATAAACTCCTAGAAAAGGATGCGCCATTCATCTTTTCAGATGAGTGTATCAAATCTTTTAATATTCTTAAAGAGAAACTCACTAATGCACCGATCATGATAACACCAAATTGGAATCTACCATTTGAACTAATGTGCGATGCAAGTGATTTTGCAATGGGAGCCGTTTTAGGACAAAGGATTGAAAAACGATTTCAACCTATATATTATGCTAGTAAGACGTTACAAGGAGCACAAACAAACTATACAACTACTGAAAAAGAACTCCTTGCCTCGATCATATCTCGTTCTAGCAAAAACGGTGGTCTATACCGACCATTCTGCTCTTAGATACCTATTTTCAAAACAAGATGCTAAACCAAGACTAATCCGTTGGATCTTACTCTTACAAGAGTTTGATATTGAAATCCGAGATAAAAGAGGAGCAGAAAATCTCGCCGCTGATCATCTTTCTCGTCTTGAAAATCCCGAATTAGAAGTTCTGAATGAATCGGCCATAAAAGACAACTTTCCTGATGAATATCTATTGAAGATAGATTATAAAGAAATCCCATGGTTTGCAGACTATGCAAACTACTTAGTTTGTGGATTCCTTGAAAAAGGATTATCGTACCAAAGACGAAAGAAATTCTTCAGTGATATAAAACACTATTTCTGGGAAGATCCACATCTGTTTAAAAGTTGTCCCGATGGAATAATACGCCGATGTGTATTTGGAGATGAAGCTAGTAAAATTTTAAACCATTGTCACACAGGACCAACAGGAGGGCATTATGGGCCTCAACTAACAGCAAGAAAAGTTTATGAAGCTGGATTCTATTGGCCTACAATTTACAAAGACGCACACCTTCTTTGCAAATCCTGTGATGCATGTCAAAGGGCCGGAAAAATAAGTCAACGTGATGAAATGCCACAAAATGTCATCCAAGTATGTGAAGTATTTGACATTTGGGGTATTGACTTTATGGGTCCATTTCCAAAATCTCATAATAATTTATATATACTCGTAGCCATTGATTATGTATCTAAATGGGCGGAAGCACAAGCTCTCCCAACTAACGATGCACGAGTTGTAGTCAACTTTTTAAAACGTCTTTTTGCAAGGTTTGGAACACCGAAAGCTTTAATAAGTGATCGGGGTACTCATTTCTGTAATAATCAACTTGAGAAAGTTCTTAAAAGATATGGAGTAACTCATAAAATCTCCACCGCATATCATCCACAAACAAGTGGACAAGTTGAAAATACCAACCGAGCTTTAAAACGTATTCTAGAGAAAACCATAGGATCAAATCCGAAGGAATGGTCCATTAAATTGGAGGATGCACTCTGGGCTTTTAGAACAGCCTACAAAACTCCGATTGGAACCACACCTTTTAGACTTGTTTATGGAAAAGCATGTCATCTTCCAGTAGAAATTGAACACAAAGCATTTTGGGCTTTGAAGACATGTAATCTTGATTTACATGAAGCCGGACGTCTACGATTAAGTCAACTAAACGAATTAGAAGAATTAAGACATGAAGCATACGAAAATTCGTTAATCTATAAGGAAAGAACGAAGAAATGGCATGATAAAAGAATCAGAAGTTCAAAAGAATTTAAAGAAGGAGACAGAGTTCTTCTTTTCAATTCACGATTCAAGCTATTTCCTGGAAAATTGAAATCAAGATGGTCTGGACCATTCATAGTCAAAAGAGTTTTTCCATACGGAACGATAGAATTAATAAATTCAAATGGGATTGAATTTAAAGTTAATGGTCACAGAGTTAAACATTACATACATGGTCCGATGGAAGTCGACAACGAAGTTAATCACAATTTCGACACCACAGCTAACTAAGTGTGGGGAGAATCAAGTCTTTAAAGGATAATATGTATTTCTGTTAGAGTTAGATTATCTGTTTTCGTGTAGTTCTCGAAAATGGAACACGTATGGTCTTTCCCTACCAGACCCTAAAGAACTAGTCTTCTCCCCCCATTCTGAATTTTTATTTTTTTAGGTTTTTACAAAATGAAGACTGCCTGTGAATTAAACCATGGCCTAATGCTACACGCTTTGATCACTAAAAGAAATAATGATATACTACCGAGTGAATTAGTATCAGTAATCAGAGAAAGAATGGACGGAGTTAGAAAAGGATCCAGATGCGAAGATAATAAGTTACAATTTGGTAAAGGAAAATCAAAATCCGCAGCGAAAAGAAGAGCACGACACCTAGAAAGATGTCACAAATGCGGAAAATGGTCACATGGAGGTAAATGTTCAAATAATCAAACCTATTCAAATACCGAATTTGTTACTTTATGCAGAGACGGACCGTTCATATGTTTAGAAGAAAAGATACCGAATGCTCGAGGTTACGCCTATGTAGCCATGGAAAATCAATTAAACCGACTATCTTATGAATGGAATAGATCATATAACTAAGAAATCTATTTCACAGGTATGTCTGTACAGTTTTTATTTTTATTTTTATTTTTAACCTTTTGATAATAAACGCTAATTTGTTCGCTAAAAAGTATTAAATTGGTATTGAATAAAATTAGGTTTGGCGACCGAAATTATTGATATCATTCAAAAATTTATTACATCACTGCGAAATTTAACGTTTATTCTTAAGGTATAAATATCTTTAATCAATCAACCCAAAATATTTCAAAAATTCGTCATGAGTTAAATTAGGTCTTTGAACCGAAATTACTTTACCGAAAAGAGGGGCGCATATTTTTGATAATATTTGATTGATTAAAGTGGGATAAAAAGACAAAAAGATTTTTAATTTATTTTTTTTTACCATGTTTTTAAAATTAATATTTAAATCTTAAATTAATATTGTAAACTTTGTAAAAACAATATTTTTAAAATTGTAAATATTTGAAAAATTAATATAAGTTTGGTATGAATTTATGAATTTTTAAATTAAGTTTGGTGTGAATTTTTAATTTTTAAAATATGAAATTTTAATTTTATGCATTTCAAATTTTAAGTTTGGTGTGAATTTTTAATTTTTAATTTTGAATTTTATATTTAAGTTGTGTGAATTTAAAAACAAAAATTTACTTTATCTCATTAAGTTAAGAATATGATTTTTAAAATTCGTCGTAAGTTGAAGACTAGGTCTTTGAACCGAAATTGCTTTACCCGAGGGAGGGACGAGAACTTTTATTATCATTATTTTTAATCTTATTGAATTAAAGTATGCCCAAAAAAAAAAAAAAAAAAAAAAAAAAAATACCAAACTCCGCGACTCGCGGAGTTTGGAGCTTAAATCTCCGCGAGTCGCGGAGAGACCGGATTACAGAAAAAAAAATAAGAGCTGCAAACGATCAGTTCACTCACCCACACACAAAACAGAAATATACTGCGAAAAAAAATAACCCGAAAAAACCCGAAAATCACCCCCAAAAATCCCAATTTTTAACCGTTAATCACCAAATTTTTTGCTAAAATCATGTTGAGAAGGATGATATCTAAGAATTACTCAAGAAAAATGGTAAATTTCTACACCTAAACACCATTTAATTCGAAATTTGGTGTTCTTGAGCTATTTTTTTCCCCAATTTGATTTTGATGCTTTTTAGTGTAATTAGACTTAAATTGTTTATGTATTATGCTTGTATAGCCTAGATTGATGCTGTTTAACATGATTAGAAGCCTTAAACTTCAAATTTTGAATAATCTAGGGTTTGTGTTCTTGAGCAAATTTGGGGCTTTTTGATATAAACAGGTTATGGCCGATTTTTGTCATGAATTGTTGCTAAATTGAGTAGTGTAACATGTCTAGGTAGTTAAATGATCCAAACTTTGAGCCTAAACATGATTTTGAGAATTAAAGTGGACTTTTTCAAGTCCAAAATTCATGAACTTGATTTTTGAAAGATAATGCCATTTGAGACTTGTTTAATTGCTAGTAATGATTATTTTGACATGTTATTTGAGTTGAATGCTTATGAACTTGGCGAAAATTTTCGTATATGCTTATTTGAAAAAGTGTAGATTTGATAAAAATGTGAAAATGAGCTTAAGTTTGATATAAATTGATAATGTCATTGTAGTTATTTTGATTGATGATTTTGCTGACACTAATGCATATTTGGATGCACAAAATTTGTGTTTGATGTGTTTTGCAGAATGAAAGGGGTGAATCTTCATCCCAAGCCCGCAATGCTTCTGCTGAGAATTTGGAACAATAGGAGGTAGATAACTACTACAAGCAGGATGTACCTCATCCAGTCATGACTTTTTCCGATATGCATTTGGAAGAGTTGCACCCGAACCTGAGATTTGACAGACTTTGGATAGATTATCCAAAATATCAACGGGGTTTGTGTAACGACCCGACCAAAACCGTTATTGACGGCGCCGTTAACTTAGGTCCCGTTGCGTGGTCGTAGTCCCTATATGAGACTCGTTTGACCAAAATTATGTCGCATTCATTTGAAAGGTACAAGACTTGCAAGTTTAGTTTACAAAACCGTTCGACAACAAGTCTAAGTTTACAAAAGTCATAAAGTATAAATGAAATAACTTGCGACATAATATAAGTTGGAAAACACAGTTGCTATAAATAGCGTAAGTATGTAAACAAAAGTTTGAATCCAAAAGTGCTATCACTAGCGTATGCATGTATGCTCGACTCCAAGCAAGTAATCAAAGTGTGCGGAAGCATGTATCAAGTAGCCGAGTATGAACCTGAGAAACATATAGAAAACTGTCAACGAAAAACGTTGGTGAAATCATAGGTGTATTTGTAAACGTTGTTTTTGAACCACAAGATTTAGTATTCCCATAGTTGATTATCAAAATCGTTTGCATTCCAAAAGTATTGTTCGCGAGCACCCAATTATCAAGACTTAACGTTTCCTTCCATAGAACCCCATCACAATAGTGTTAGAACATACACTGTTTCTCGAAAATATATTTCATCCGTAGACGGTAGCGAACCGTCCGTAATGAGGGTTTGTCAAACCCGTATGGCCACACAATATAAGTTCTCGCTTACACCCTGCAAGTGTAACTAATGATAATCGAATTGAGGATTTTTGTTCTAACTCGCTGTGGAATGTTTGTTTTCCTTGTACTTGTGTTCAAAGTATAAAAGTAAGTAGTACAAAATGTAACAAAGTATATGTTTCTCAGCCCACAATTTAAAAGTATAAAAAGTTGTTGAAAAGGTGGGACTATGATCTCACCTCGAGTGCACGAGTATAAAAGTACTTCACAAAGTAAACGTGTGCATGAAAGTTGCTTAGCCTTGACCTAAACAAATAAGTTGTATCAATTAATCGGTTACGACACCAGGTCGGGTGAAATGTGTTCAATTAGTCCTATGGCTCGTTACGACTCGATTAAGTATAGCATGTGAATCACGTTGTCAAGTTTCATACAAGAAACAAGTATAAAAGCATGTTAGAATGATTGTATAAAAGTTTGGTTAAGTTTGACTAAAAGTCAAACTTGGTCAAAGTCAACGAAAAAGTCAACGCGTTCGGGTCGGGTCCCGAACTATTTTTCTATGCTAGTTATTCATATACAAGTATATTAAAACAAGTTTCATGTGAATCGGAGGTCGGTAGCTAGTCAAACATTTCACGTGAAATGGGTCCAAGAGGTCAGAATCTGGCCAGGTGATTCTGCGCGCCGCGCGGGGATGTGGCGCGCCGCGCCACCATCTGGGCAGGCACTTTTCTGTTTTTCAAAGTATGCACGAGCTAAAACCAAATAACCACATCTTATGATCCGCAAACAATTAGAACATGTATCTTATATCATCGGAAAGGTATTTTAACAAGGAATACAACTAAATACTTTTCATAGATCATAACCGACAATTTCCAAATCGAAAACATCATCAAAGTTCATCATTTTCAACCAAAAATCAAAGAAACGCATTTTATGATTCGGGAACTTTTAACATACAAATGATATGCCGTTTTGAAGGTAATAACGCATACATTACAACTAGACGCATATTCCAAGTTTCAATAAACATTTACTACGTCAAAATCACTAGCCACGTTATCGTTTCAAAATCAATTTCGACACAAATGAGACTTATGATTCACTAATCAAACGCTAGCATACATCACACCATTTCGAAGCTATTTACGCATACAATTTAACTAGTTAACTAGCATACATTCAAACAAGTGTCTTAACTAGCATTCAACCGCATCAAGTTCTTACCAAAACGATAATCGATTCACCAAAAACACATTTCATGTTATTGAGCTAGTTTTTCATCATCCAACATATCAAAACGAAGCTAATGAAGTAACTAACACTTTTAACACATACGCTTTATCTTATAACATCATTTGAGCAACCAAAACTCAAGATTAAGCTAGACCCATTTGGGTGTTCATGTCATATTTTCAAAACACGAAGAACGAGCATACAAATTACGTACACGACATCCCTACGAGCCATAGACACTAATTAACCACTTGACAAGTCTAAAAACAAATTTAACAAGTTAGGGTTTCATGAGAAATTCTTACCCCATGCCATGAGACTAGTATCAAATCGAAGAGGATGAAACGAGGATTCCAAAAGTACAATTTGTTTTGATGTTTGATTCCTTGCTTGAATTTGGATGATGATTGAAGATGATGAAGAATTTAGGATGGGAGTTCTTGGTTGAGAGAAAAGAAGAAAGAAAAGAAATGAGGAGATAATGGTGGGAGGTGGTGACTAGTTGCTCCAATTTGGCCAAGTGACAAGATTTGTCCCTCAAGTTTCAAAGCGGGTGCGGGAATTAACCAAACGAATATTTTTAAAACGCTCGAGTAAACGGGTGATGTCAAAATTAAATAGCGGAAATATAATGAACGTTACTCACGGAAACTATTAATTTAAATACGAAAGATTATGTTTTAAAAAAAAAAAACGGTGTTAAAATTAAATTTAACGAAAAAAAATGCGGGATGTTACATTATCCACGCCTCAAAAGAAATTTCGTCCCGAAATTTAGTTGGAAGTAGTAGTTGTTGAATCTTCCTCGAGATCTTGCGTTGCCAATTCTACGAGTGAGGGAGAAGTACGTCCTAGGGTATTTCAACGAATTTTGACGGTCGGGATCATATGTTGTTTTAAGGTTTGGCTTCACGATTTATGGTTTCAACCGGTCCTCCTAGGAAGTGAGGGTTATCGTCGATAGTGAGTTCATCAAAGGAGATAACAAGTTCTCGTTTCGCAAAACACGTCTTTAAGTTGATACATCGAATGTAGGATAAACGGAGACCCAAAATGAGTCGGAAAAGTCTAAACGGCTAGCGACGGGTCCAAAACACCCCAAGAATTTAAAGGATCAAAATATCGCGGATTTAGCTTCCTACGTTTTCCCGAAACGGATTGCACCTTTCCAAGGTGCGACTCTTAACGTGACGCGGTTTCCCACGTGGAATTTGAAATGTTTGCGTCTAACATCGGCGTAGCTCTTGGTGATTACGAGTCGCGTAGGGTTTTACCTGAATATGAATAAATTTTCTCGGTTGCTCATGAATAACTTCGGCCCCGGTGAATTGATCATCGTTTACTTTGTTCGACAAAAGAGAATGACGTTTCCGGTCACATGTGGTTTCAAAAGGAGTGACGTTAAAAACTCGAATGAAAATCATTGTAGTACGAGGATTCGGTTAAAGGAAAATACTTTTCTCAAGTAAATTTGAAGTTGGTAATACAAACTTGTATTATGGTTTCCAAGGTTTAAATCACACGTTTGTTCGGTCCGTCGGGTTGTGGATGGTACGCGGTACTCATGTCTAAACGCGGTCCCGAGGCTTTTTGTAAGGTACTCCAAAATCTAGAAGTGAAACGAGGATCTCGATCCGAAACGGGGTACATTTCCCTAAGGCATATTGAACAAGTTTGCTAGGAATTGAAAACGTTAGCTAGGACAAGTTTCTCAAGAAAATTCGCGTCGCGGAAGATTTATCGGTTTCCAAAAACGTTCGTCGGGGCAAGTTCTCCTCGTTTTCTGAAAGAAAAACGTTCGTCGGAACTATTCACCCTCGAGGTGAATACTAGTATAACGTGGAGAGTCCCTCCCTCCATTGAGAGTTTAGAATAAAGATTTCCTGAACCGGAAGTACGAGTGTGGTGAGAGAGAAGTTTCCGCCTCAGTACGAGCATAACGAGTAAATTGTAATTAGTCAATAAGACTGTGCGAGGACGAGATAGTATACACGTGTAACATACGGTTGAAGTCGAAAGGAATCGGTAATTCATTCTGAAGCATAAGTATAGTTCGACAAAAATCGAAGGTGTGTCCCCGGTATGGTTGTTATCAATATTCTCGAAGTTTTCAGATGTCCAACATGAATAGATGAAGTCATGTACATGGCTCATGGTGATGTTTAGGTTGATCGAGTCTAACCACCATCACGCGTCACTAGAACTTTGGTATGTCTTACCGTAATATAACCACGTTGATCGAGTGTCGTTATATTACGCTAACTCATACTTCCATTCCCACATCACTCTATAGATTCAAGTTCGTGTAATCGCAAAAATCTAAAATGAACAAAATGTAACGACGTCTCAAACGTGACTCGTATTAAATCGAAAGAGTTTCTACAACTCTAAAGAAGCGTTTCCCCGTGGGAAGTGTATAAATGATTGTTCACGTCAATGTGGTTCAAGTCAAGCGATAATGCCCTTAGGCACGAAAAGAGTAACGAATCATGATAACGAGTAGCACGCAACCGTAGTGATAAATGTTGATGACGATACTCACCTAGAGTAGTGATGGTAGTAACATCAAAAAGTAGATAGTAAGAAACACCAGTGGGAAACCGATAGTAAGTTGAAACGGTGGCAAATAACAATCCGGGAGACAGAGTTCCCGAACGAGTGTGACTAACGAAGTCGTCGTCATCCATACGTGTATGAATCATGAATTTACGTGTGTTACCAAAAAGTGGAGGAATACGAGTTCGTATGATGAAGGTTGGGTACCATTAAAAAGTTTGCCTAAGAATGATTCAAGTATAATGCACAAGTAGTCAAGTAAGTGCTATCTATAGCAAATGTATGTCAGAATGCAAATGCTAACCATCCGGTTGTAGTCTAGACTCACTAATGCGTCCTAACGACTCTGTTAGACACACTAATGCACGTCCTAGTTCCCTACAACCAACGCTCTGATACCACTTGTAACGACCCGACCAAAACCGTTATTGACGGCGCCGTTAACTTAGGTCCCGTTGCGTGGTCGTAGTCCCTATATGAGACTCGTTTGACCAAAATTATGTCGCATTCATTTGAAAGGTACAAGACTTGCAAGTTTAGTTTACAAAACCGTTCGACAACAAGTCTAAGTTTACAAAAGTCATAAAGTATAAATGAAATAACTTGCGACATAATATAAGTTGGAAAACACAGTTGCTATAAATAGCGTAAGTATGTAAACAAAAGTTTGAATCCAAAAGTGCTATCACTAGCGTATGCATGTATGCTCGACTCCAAGCAAGTAATCAAAGTGTGCGGAAGCATGTATCAAGTAGCCGAGTATGAACCTGAGAAACATATAGAAAACTGTCAACGAAAAACGTTGGTGAAATCATAGGTGTATTTGTAAACGTTGTTTTTGAACCACAAGATTTAGTATTCCCATAGTTGATTATCAAAATCGTTTGCATTCCAAAAGTATTGTTCGCGAGCACCCAATTATCAAGACTTAACGTTTCCTTCCATAGAACCCCATCACAATAGTGTTAGAACATACACTGTTTCTCGAAAATATATTTCATCCGTAGACGGTAGCGAACCGTCCGTAATGAGGGTTTGTCAAACCCGTATGGCCACACAATATAAGTTCTCGCTTACACCCTGCAAGTGTAACTAATGATAATCGAATTGAGGATTTTTGTTCTAACTCGCTGTGGAATGTTTGTTTTCCTTGTACTTGTGTTCAAAGTATAAAAGTAAGTAGTACAAAATGTAACAAAGTATATGTTTCTCAGCCCACAATTTAAAAGTATAAAAAGTTGTTGAAAAGGTGGGACTATGATCTCACCTCGAGTGCACGAGTATAAAAGTACTTCACAAAGTAAACGTGTGCATGAAAGTTGCTTAGCCTTGACCTAAACAAATAAGTTGTATCAATTAATCGGTTACGACACCAGGTCGGGTGAAATGTGTTCAATTAGTCCTATGGCTCGTTACGACTCGATTAAGTATAGCATGTGAATCACGGTGTCAAGTTTCATACAAGAAACAAGTATAAAAGCATGTTAGAATGATTGTATAAAAGTTTGGTTAAGTTTGACTAAAAGTCAAACTTGGTCAAAGTCAACGAAAAAGTCAACGCGTTCGGGTCGGGTCCCGAACTATTTTTCTATGCTAGTTATTCATATACAAGTATATTAAAACAAGTTTCATGTGAATCGGAGGTCGGTAGCTAGTCAAACATTTCACGTGAAATGGGTCCAAGAGGTCAGAATCTGGCCAGGTGATTCTGCGCGCCGCGCGGGGATGTGGCGCGCCGCGCCACCATCTGGGCAGGCACTTTTCTGTTTTTCAAAGTATGCACGAGCTAAAACCAAATAACCACATCTTATGATCCGCAAACAATTAGAACATGTATCTTATATCATCGGAAAGGTATTTTAACAAGGAATACAACTAAACACTTTTCATAGATCATAACCGACAATTTCCAAATCGAAAACATCATCAAAGTTCATCATTTTCAACCAAAAATCAAAGAAACGCATTTTATGATTCGGGAACTTTTAACATACAAATGATATGCCGTTTTGAAGGTAATAACGCATACATTGCAACTAGACGCATATTCCAAGTTTCAATAAACATTTACTACGTCAAAATCACTAGCCACGTTATCGTTTCAAAATCAATTTCGACACAAATGAGACTTATGATTCACTAATCAAACGCTAGCATACATCACACCATTTCGAAGCTATTTACGCATACAATTTAACTAGTTAACTAGCATACATTCAAACAAGTGTCTTAACTAGCATTCAACCGCATCAAGTTCCTACCAAAACGATAATCGATTCACCAAAAACACATTTCATGTTATTGAGCTAGTTTTTCATCATCCAACATATCAAAACAAAGCTAATGAAGTAACTAACACTTTTAACACATACACTTTATCTTATAACATCATTTGAGCAACCAAAACTCAAGATTAAGCTAGACCCATTTGGGTGTTCATGTCATATTTTCAAAACACGAAGAACGAGCATACAAATTACATACACGACATCCCTACGAGCCATAGACACTAATTAACCACTTGACAAGTCTAAAAACGAATTTAACAAGTTAGGGTTTCATGAGAAATTCTTACCCCATGCCATGAGACTAGTATCAAATCGAAGAGGATGAAACGAGGATTCCAAAAGTACAATTTGTTTTGATGTTTGATTCCTTGCTTGAATTTGGATGATGATTGAAGATGATGAAGAATTTAGGATGGGAGTTCTTGGTTGAGAGAAAAGAAGAAAGAAAAGAAATGAGGAGATAATGGTGGGAGGTGGTGACTAGTTGCTCCAATTTGGCCAAGTGACAAGATTTGTCCCTCAAGTTTCAAAGCGGGTGCGGGAATTAACCAAACGAATATTTTTAAAACGCTCGAGTAAACGGGTGATGTCAAAATTAAATAGCGGAAATATAATGAACGTTACTCACGGAAACTATTAATTTAAATACGGAAGATTATGTTTTAAAAAAAAACGGTGTTAAAATTAAATTTAACGGAAAAAAATGCGGGATGTTACAGTTTGCATACTCTTCATTCCAAGGTTGTTGAGGTACCGAGGGTCATAGAATGGGGACCCTTAGAAGCTGTAGAATTGGCCGGGCCAATTAGGGAATTACTGGTACAGAGGTATGGTAATTCTTCTTTTAATGACTGGATATGTTTATTCACCATACGCAGACCTGTATATAAAGTATGGTGTGAAGAATTGTTATGTAGTATAGAGTTGAATGATCGGGTAGCTAATTTAACCGATCGTTCTTTTATTAGATTTTTGTTAGGCGGTTCGATGCGCCACATGTCTTTACTGGACATGGCTCAGGCTTTACGTATATATACGCCTGAGGAGTTAGCGTCTGCCGATTGTAGAGGATTGATACTAAACGGTAGAAAGATAGATGAGAATTTTGATACACACGGTGTGTGGAGTCAAATGACAAGCCATCACCGTTTCAAAGGGGGAAACTACTCTTATTTGGATATAGATAGAGCCGAATTAAGAGTAATACATAGGTTTTTAGCTAATTCGATTACACAAAGGGGTAAGAACAAAGAAAAAGTAAATGAACAAGATTTTTTTTACCATATGTGTATTCGAGACCCACAGAGCGCTGTAAGTATACCATATTGTGTGGGTTATTATTTATCAGCTATGGTTTGGGGGATGCGTCCACATAGCATAATAGGAGGTGGTATTTTTATTACTTTGATTGGTGAATATCTCGGTGTGGATATAAGTCGGGGGGGATTATTACTAGAAGAGCCGGAACCCCGCGACACTATAGGTTTAAATGTATACCATGGTGCGAAAGTTTTGAAGCGGCGAAATAACGCCGCAGTACGATACCATGGTAGACATCCACAGGTGGAGAGAAACCAGCAACAAGGTAATGTAGGAGGGGGGAATGAGATGCAAGAAATGCATAGGTTTATAGCTTCTCAGGAATACGAAAATGCTAGACAAAGAGCATTTGAAGATTGGCAAGTTCATCAGAACCAGATCATAGCGCATTGCCAACATATAGGTAGAAACTATATCCCTACACCGAAACCCGTCTTCCCTCCTTGGTCGATAGAGATGCAGCCACCATATCCTACGTATGACCCTGCCGAATCATTCTATAGCACTTATGGTTATGCCTGGAACCCCTATTGGTACCAATATCATCCTTAGTTTACTTATTATTTTTTTTATTTTGTAATTTGTAATTATTGATATGTTTAATATTTTTGTTAATATTGTAATCATTTTTATAATTATCTAACTTTTATTCTTAGATTTTAATAATTTTTGAATGTGGGGTAATATACCAAACTTCAAAAATATGTATATATGTTTGCAGTTTATCTTATGTACACAACAGGGTAAAACAACGCATTTTCAAAGACTGGCATTAAGTTCAGCAAAAGCAACTAATTTTGACGACAAGATGCAAAATATATGTGAAATAAAAACAAGACGGAATGAACAAATGATGTGCACCATTTATCATTCAGCAAACAAACGCCAATATATTTGGAAACTTTGGTAAAAATTTAATCATTTTCACACAAATCACCCTCAATAATTTAAATTGTTACTGATTTCTTGCAAATGAGGGCATTGCAAGATCTTAAGTGTGGGAAGGGGTTAAATTCTTTCGGATTTTAAAATTTTATATTAAACACTTGGTTACCATTAAAAATACTAGTAAAGCAGTAGTTGTATTAGAATCTAGTGCTCTCTGATAAAAAAGAACAGCCCTAGTCTTATATACTGACTACCCAATTCTAGTAAAATTTTTCAAAATTTTCAATTAAATGAATTCAAAATCATGTTTATACATATTTATGAACGATAAAACTAGGTTTTAACACCGAAATTATTGTTACCTCGGAAAGGACATAAATTGAGAAACAAACTAAAATGTTAAAATTCATTTAAAATGGAATAGAGGACGATAAAAAGGAAAATAAAAGCCAAGTGTGGGAAAATTTACAAAATTATTTTAAACATATGTCACATATATCTGTAACAAATAACTGAAAATACTTTTGCTTTGGACTAAACTAAAGTGTTTTACCCGATGAAAGAAAAGAAGAGATGGATCTACACGATGAATCAATTCCATCATTAAAAGGAAGTAAAGTCTTCCGAAAAAGAAACGCGCTTCTTGATTTAGGTCATGAAGTTGTCGTCCAGACCAGCTGTAGGTTGACGAAAAATCTAGAAAAGTCATCACTAAAATCAGCAGGAAATCCACGGACCTCAGCATTAAACAGGGTCGCCAAGTGGTCAGATTTATCCTAACCATGAGAAGGATTTATCTCGTACAATGGGGGGGCACCATGCAAATTAGCTGGATAAGACTAATGAATCAGATCCCCAGAAAGGATAATCTCCTTAAAGATTAAAAATCAGCTTTTAAGACTGATATTACTCAATCCTAGAGATTGACCTTAAAGATTGAGAATTCAAACTCATGGAATTCAATGATATCTAAACTCGAGCTTAAACGAGAAAATATTTTGATCAAAATTACAAACCGATTTGTTTTCTGAAAACCCTATTTTCAATGCGTTCATTACCATTGAACGTAAAATCCTAGGAATTCACCTGGAATTCATTAGGTCACCTGAACTAAATCGGGTGTCAACTGTAAGAACGGTGGTTGCATAGCATGGTCAAAGACAGGACCTTGTGCCAGACCGACAAATTATAAGGGTGAGCTTTACTATTGCTCCTACCAAGGATAGTAATTGCGTCCGACACGTTATAGACCATAATCAAAAGCATGTCACGGGACATTGCCTTAACAGTTGCTTGTTCAACGCTTTCCTTTACAACCGGACGGTAGTTTACCGAAAGGTAATATACGGAACAAGTAAACTGGACGTGTTGCTTTCCAAATACAAGGTTAGCAAGTGGGTGACACAAAACGGCAAGTTTTGAGCTAAAATTTTCAAATCTAAAACCCACCAAACCCACAAAAATATTTTGCAAACACCGGTAAAGGGTTATTCCGGAAAACTTATCTAGGATAAAAACTAGATTTCAAAAGATCAAATGTTTTCATAAAGATCCAATTTCCTTAATGGATCTAAATTTTTATAGTCATGTGGGACTGTAAACCATATCGTTACTACCATTGTTTATACCGCCGTATAGAAATCACTGATGTACAAAGTGTGAAGAATAAAGAAGTGATTCTAGTATTTCAAGACGATATTGCTTGAGGACAAGCAACGCTCAAGTATGGGAATATTTGATAATGCTAAAAACGAACATATATTTCATAGCATTATTCCTCAAGAAAGACAAGCTTTTAGTTGCAATTGTTCTATTTACAAGAGATATTCGTTTAAATAATAAAAGGTGAAGACAAAAGACAGATTCGACGAATTGAAGACGCAAACGACCAAAAAGCTCAAAAGTACAAAAGACAATCAAAGAGGTTCCAATTATTGATAAGAAACGTCTCGAAATCACAAGAGTACAAGATTCAAAACGCAAAGTACAAGATATTAAATTGTACGCAAGGACGTTCGAAAATCCGGAACCGGGACCAGAGTCAACTCTTAACGCTCGACGCAACGGACTAAAAATTACAAGTTAACTATATATATAAATATAATATAATATATAATTAATTATATTAATTATATATATATTATATATATATATATTAAAAACCGTCGGCAGAGAAAACTCCAAGGACTGAGCTGTAATTTCTATCTCCGCGACTCGCGGAGTTTAAAGGGGTTTTTGCCGCGAGTCGCGGAGCCCCAAAATTCAACTCTGGCTATAAAGCCAACCGAATTCTGATCAAAATTTCATCATCTTTTTCTTCCTCTTCATACGTAAAATTTATATTTATATTTATAATTTATATTTTAATTTTAATTATAATTCTAATAATAAGGGTATGTTAGCGAATGTTGTAAGGGTGTAAGTCGAAATTCTGTCCGTGTAACGCTACGCTATTTTTAATCATTGTAAGTTATGTTCAACCTTTTTATATTAATGTCTCGTAGCTAAGTTATTATTATGCTTATTTAAAACGAAGTAATCATGATGTTGGGCTAATTACTAAAATTGGGTAATTGGGCTTTGTACCATAATTGGGGTTTGGACAAAAGAACGACACTTGTGGAAATTAGACTATGGGCTATTAATGGGCTTTATATTTGTTTAACTAAATGAAAGTTTGTTAATGTTAATATAAAGATTTACAATTGGGCGTCCCTATAAATTACCATATACACTCGATCGGACACGATGGGCGGGGTATTTATATGTACGAATAATCGTTCATTTAACTGGACACGGGAATGGATTAATAGCCACTAGAATAATTAAAACAGGGGTGAAATTACATTCAAGGGTAATTGGTGTAATTGTTAACAAAGTGGTAAAACCTTGGTTTACACGCAGTCGATAACCTGGTGTATTCATTAAACAAAGTATTAAAACCTTGTTACAATTCGAATCCCCAATTAGTTGGAATATTTAACTTCGGGTATAATAATAATTTGATGAGGACACTCGCACTTTATATTTATGACTGATGGACTGTTATGGACAAAAACCAGACGGACATATTGAATAATCCAGGACAAAGGACAATTAACCCATGGGCATAAAACTAAAATCAACACGTCAAACATCATGATTACGGAAGTTTAAATAAGCATAATTCTTTTATTTCATATTTAATTTCCTTTATTTTATATTTAATTGCACTTCTAATTATCGCACTTTTATTTATTGTTATTTAATCGCACTTTTAATTATCGTACTTTTTAATTATCGCAAGTTTATTTTATCGCATTTTTATTATTCGCAATTTCATTATCGTTATTTACTTTACGCTTTAATTTAAGTCTTGTATTTATTATTTTACATTAGGTTTTAACTGCGACTAAAATCTTAAAATCGACAAACCGGTCATTAAACGGTAAAAAAAAAAACCCCTTTATAATAATAATATTACTTATATATATATTTGTATTTTTATAAAAGTAAACTAATATAGCGTTGAGCTTTGTTTAAAGATTTTCCTGTGGAACGAACCGGACTTACTAAAAACTACACTACTGTACGATTAGGTACACTGCCTATAAGTGTTGTAGCAAGGTTTAAGTATATCCATTCTATAAATAAATAAATATCTTGTGTAAAATTGTATCGTATTTAATAGTATTTCCTGTAAAAATTTAATAGTATTTTATACCCCTTAGCTTTGACATCACTGATCATTGGAGTGTATATACCAATAGTACATACATCTAAAAGCTGTGTATTGTACGAGTACGAATACGGGTGCATACGAGTAGAATTGTTGATGAAACTGAACGAGGATGTAATAGTAAGCATTTTTGTTAAGTAGAAGTATTTTGATAAGTGTATTGAAGTCTTTCAAAAGTGTATAAATACATATTAAAACACTACATGTATATACATTTTAACTGAGTCGTTAAGTCATCGTTAGTCGTTACATGTAAGTGTTGTTTTGAAACCTTTAGGTTAACGATCATGTTAAATGTTGTTAACCCAATGTTTATAATATCAAATGAGATTTTAAATTATTATATTATCATGATATTATCATGTATGAATATCTCTTAATATGATATATATACATTAAATGTCTTTACAACGATAATCGTTACATATATGTCTCGTTTAAAAATCATTAAGTTAGTAGTCTTGTTTTTACATATGTAGTTCATTGTTAATATACTTAATGATATGTTTACTTATCATAGTATCATGTTAACGATATATATATATATATTCATATATATGTCATCATATAGTTTTTACAAGTTTTAATGTTCGTGAATCACCGGTCAACTTGGGTGGTCAATTGTCTATATGAAACATATTTCAATTAATCAAGTCTTAACAAGTTTGATTGCTTAACATGTTGGAAACATTTAATCATGTAAATATCAATCTCAATTAATATATATAAACATGGAAAAGTTCGGGTCACTACAGTACCTACCCGTTAAATAAATTTCGTCCCGAAATTTTAAGCAGTTGGAGGTGTTCACGTATCTTCTGGAAATAAATGCGGGTATTTCTTCTTCATCTGATCTTCATGCTCCCAGGTGAACTCAGGTCCTCTACGAGCATTCCATCGAACCTTAACAATTGGTATCTTGTTTTGCTTAAGTCTTTTAACCTCACGATCCATTATTTCGACGGGTTCTTCGATGAATTGGAGTTTTTCGTTGATTTGGATTTCATCTAACGGAATAGTGAGATCTTCTTTAGCAAAACATTTCTTCAAATTCGAGACGTGGAAAGTGTTATGTACAGCCGCGAGTTGTTGAGGTAACTCAAGTCGGTAAGCTACTGGTCCGACACGATCAATAATCTTGAATGGTCCAATATACCTTGGATTTAATTTCCCTCGTTTACCAAATCGAACAACGCCTTTCCAAGGTGCAACTTTAAGCATGACCATCTCTCCAATTTCAAATTATATATCTTTTCTTTTAATGTCAGCGTAGCTCTTTTGTCGACTTTGGGCGGTTTTCAACCGTTGTTGAATTTGGATGATCTTCTCGGTAGTTTCTTGTATAATCTCCGGACCCGTAATCTGTCTATCCCCCACTTCACTCCAACAAATCGGAGACCTGCACTTTCTACCATAAAGTACTTCAAACGGCGCCATCTCAATGCTTGAATGGTAGCTGTTGTTGTAGGAAAATTCTGCTAACGGTAGATGTCGATCCTAACTGTTTCCGAAATCAATAACACATGCTCGTAGCATGTCTTCAAGTGTTTGTATCGTCCTTTCGCTCTGCCCATCAGTTTGTGGGTGATAGGCAGTACTCATGTCTAGACGAGTTCCTAATGCTTGCTGTAATGTCTGCCAGAATCTTGAAATAAATCTGCCATCCCTATCAGAGATAATAGAGATTGGTATTCCATGTCTGGAGATGACTTCCTTCAAATACAGTCGTGCTAACTTCTCCATCTTGTCATCTTCTCTTATTGGCAGGAAGTGTGCTGATTTGGTGAGACGATCAACTATTACCCAAATAGTATCAAAACCACTTGCAGTCCTTGGCAATTTAGTAATGAAATCCATGGTAATGTTTTCCCATTTCCATTCCGGGATTTCAGGTTGTTGTAGTAGACCTGATGGTTTCTGATGTTCAGCTTTGACCTTAGAACACGTCAAACATTCTCCTACATATTTAGCAATATCGGCTTTCATACCTGGCCACCAAAAATGTTTCTTAAGATCCTTGTACATCTTCCCCGTTCCAGGATGTATTGAGTATCTGGTTTTATGAGCTTCTCTAAGTACCATTTCTCTCATATCTCTAAATTTTGGTACCCAAATCCTTTCAGTCCTATACCGGGTTCCGTCTTCCCGAATATTAAGATGCTTCTCCGATCCTTTGGGTATTTCATCCTTTAAATTTCCCTCTTTTAAAACTCCTTGTTGCGCCTCCTTTATTTGAGTAGTAAGGTTATTATGAATCATTATATTCATAGATTTTATCGAATGGGTTCTCTGTCCTTCCTGCTCAAGGCATCGGCTACCACATTTGCCTTCCCCGGGTGGTAACGAATCTCAAAGTCGTAATCATTCAACAATTCAATCCACCTACGCTGCCTCATATTCAGTTGTTTCTGATTAAATATGTGTTGAAGACTTTTGTGGTCGGTATATATAATACTTTTGACCCCATATAAGTAGTGCCTCCAAGTCTTTAATGCAAAAACAACCGCGCCTAATTCCAAATCATGCGTCGTATAATTTTGTTCGTGAATCTTCAATTGTCTAGACGCATAAGCAATCACCTTCGTTCGTTGCATTAATACACAACAGAGACCTTGCTTTGATGCATCACAATAAATCACAAAATCATCATTCCCTTCAGGCAATGACAATATAGGTGCCGTAGTTAGCTTTTTCTTCAATAACTGAAACGCTTTCTCTTGTTCATCATTCCATTCAAATTTCTTCCCTTTATGCGTTAATGTAGTCAAGGGTTTTGCTATTCTGGAAAAGTCTTGGATGAACCTTCTGTAGTAACCAGCTAGTCCTAAAAACTGGCGTATGTGTTTCGGAGTTTTCGGGGTTTCCCACTTTTCAACAGTTTCTATCTTTGCCGGATCCACCTTAATACCTTCTTTGTTCACTATGTGACCGAGGAATTGAACTTCTTCCAACCAAAATGCACACTTTGAAAACTTAGCGTACAATTCTTCCTTCCTCAATACTTCTAACACCTTTCTCAAATGTTCACCGTGTTCTTGGTCATTCTTTGAGTAAATAAGTATGTCATCAATGAAAACAATGACAAACTTGTCAAGGTATGGTCCACACACTCGGTTCATAAGGTCCATGAACACAGCTGGTGCATTAGTTAAACCAAACGGCATGACCATAAACTCGTAATGACTGTAACATGTTCTGAAAGCAGTCTTTGGAATATCATCTTCTTTCACCCGCATTTGATGATACCCGGAACGTAAGTCAATCTTTGAATAAACAGACGAGCCTTGTAGTTGATCAAATAAGTCGTCGATTCTCGGTAGTGGTTAGCGGTTCTTGATGGTAAGTTTGTTCAACTCTCGGTAGTCGATACACAACCTGAATGTACCATCTTTCTTCTTGACAAACAAAACAGGAGCTCCCCACGGTGATGTGCTTGGTCGAATGAAACCACGCTCTAAAAGTTCTTGTAATTAGCTTTGCAGTTCTTTCATCTTGCTGGGTGCGAGTCTGTAAGGAGCACGAGCTATTGGTACAGCTCCTGGTACAAGATCTATTTGAAATTCAACGGATCGATGTGGGGGTAATCCCGGTAATTCTTTCGGAAATACATCGGGAAATTCTTTTGCAATGGGAACATCATTGATGCTCTTTTCTTCAGTTTGTACTTTCTCGACGTGTGCTAGAACAGCATAGCAACCTTTTATTATTAGTTTTTGTGCCTTCAAATTACTAATAAGATGTAGCTTCGTGTTGCCCTTTTCTTCGTACACCATTAAGGGTTTTCCTTTTTCTCGTATAATGCGAATTGCATTTTTGTAACAAACGATCTCTGCTTTTACTTCTTTCAACCAGTCCATACCGATTATCACATCAAAACTCCCTAACTCTACTGGTATCAAATCAATCTTAAATGTTTCGCTAACCAGTTTAATTTCTCGATTCTGACATATATTATCTGCTGAAATAAATTTACCATTTGCTAATTCGAGTAAAAATTTACTATCCAAAGGCGTCAATGGACAACTTAATTTAGCACAAAAATCTCTACTCATATAGCTTCTATCCGCACCCAAATCAAATAAAACGTAAGCAGATTTATTGTCAATAAGAAAAGTACCCGTAACAAGCTCCGGGTCTTCCTGTGCCTCTGCCGCATTAATATTGAAAACTCTTCCGCGGCCTTGTCCATTCGTGTTCTCCTGGTTCGGGCAATTTCTAATAATGTGGCCCAGTTTTCCATATTTATAACAAACTACATTGGCATAACTTGCTCCGACACTACTTGCTCCGCCATTACTCGTTCCGACACCATTTGTTCCTTTCGTTCTATTAACCCCTGGTCCGTAGACCTCACACTTCGCCGCGCTATGACCATTTCTTTTACACTTGTTGCAAAATTTGGTGCTGAACCCCGAGTGATACTTTTCACACCTTTGGCATAGCTGCTTCTGATTGTTGCGGTTATTGTTGCTGTTGGGATGATTTTTGTAGTTGCTGTTGTAGTTGTTGGGCCGTTTGTTGTAGTTGCGATTGATGTTGCGATTGTTGGGATAATTGTTGCGATTATTGTTGTAATTGCTGTTGTTGTTGTATTGGTGATTCTTATCACCGTTTTCCTCCCACTTTCTTTTGACTTGCTTCACATTGGCCTCTTCAGCAGTCTGTTCTTTAATTCTTTCTTCAATCTGGTTCACTAGTTTGTGAGCCATTCTACATGCCTGTTGTATGGAGGCGGGCTCGTGTGAACTTATATCTTCTTGGATTCTTTCTGGTAATCCTTTCACAAACGCGTCGATCTTCTCTTCCTCATCTTCGAATGCTCCCAGACACAATAGGCACAATTCTGTGAAATGTCTTTCGTACGTGGTAATATCAAATCCTTGGGTTCGTAACCCTCTAAGTTCTGTCTTGAGCTTATTGACCTCGGTTCTGGGACGGTACTTCTCGTTCATCAAGTGCTTGAATGCTGACCACGGTAGTGCGTACGCATCGTCTTGTCCCACTTGCTCTAGATAGGTATTCCACCATGTTAACGCAGAACCTGTGAAGGTATGCGTAGCGTACTTCACTTTGTACTCTTCAGTACACTTACTTATGGCAAACACCGATTCGACCTTCTCGGTCCACCGTTTCAATCTGATCGGTCCTTCGGTTCCATCAATTTCCAAAGGTTTGCAGGCAGTGAATTCTTTGTAGGTGCATCCTACACGATTTCCTGTACTGCCAGATCCAAGGTTATTGTTGGTATGTAGCGCAGCCTGTACTGCGGCTATGTTTGAAGCTAGAAAAGTACGGAATTCCTCTTCATTCATATTCACGGTGTGTCGAGTAGTCGATGCCATTTCCTTCAAAATAGTCAAATGGAAAAAGTTAATCATACAGAATATTAAGAGTAGTTAATAGTATTTCGTAGCATAATATGAACTCATTTATAAAAGCTTTTTCTTCATATTAGCGTTTTATAAGTTTAAATTCGGGTAGTACCTACCCGTTAAGTTCATACTTAGTAGCTAATATACAATTCAACTACTACAATTCTATATGAAAAACTGATTATAATAATATTTCGCGTTCAAACTTTTACACAATATTTTACAAACTTACAATACCGCTTATTTTACATATATCATTAAATATAGCACACAATAAATTTGATACAAGATGGTTGTGAAGATAATTCTAGCTAGTACACAAGTCATTCAGCAAAGGCAATAAAGACACGTAATTCATACGTCCAGAAACAAGTCATGCATTCTGGTTTTACTAGGATTACTTCCCATCCTTGGTCTTGTGGAACATAACCGTTATGGCCGTTGATAAGACAGCGTGTTGTAACGTCGTCAAAGGGACGAGGGTTACGTAATGTCCAACAGTCCCGTAACAAATTAAAAACCTCATTTCTTACCCCAATTACCGACTCCGTCACTTGTGGGAACGTTTTGTTTAATAGTTGTAGCCCGATGTTCTTGTTCTCACTTTGGTGAGAAGCGAACATTACTAACCCGTAAGCATAACATGCTTCTTTATGTTGCATGTTAGCCGCTTTTTCTAAATCACGAAGTCCTATATTCGGATATACTGAGTCAAAATAATTTCTTAACCCGTTGCGTAAAATAGCATTTGGGTTCCCCGCAATATATGCGTCAAAGTAAACACATCGTAACTTATGGATTTCCCAATGTGATATCCCCCATCTTTTGAACGAAAGCCTTTTATAAACCAAGGCATTCTTGGAACGTTCTTCGAATGTCTTACAAACTGATCTCGCCTTAAATAGTTGTGCCGAGGAATTCTGACCGACTCTAGACAAGATTTCATCAATCATGTCTCCGGGTAGGTCTCTTAAAATATTGGGTTGTCTATCCATTTTGTGTTTTTATACTATAAAATAGACAAGAGTTAGATTCATAAAAAAATACTTATTAATACAAGCAATTTTTACATATATCATAAAGCATAAGCACACTATATTACATATATTACATCACACGAATACAACTATCTTATTCTGACTCGCTTGTTTCTTCTTCTTCGGTTTTGGTTCGTTTTGACAAGTTTCTAGGGATATATGATGTTTCCCTAATACAAGCTGTCGTTTTCCACATTGGTTTAGAAAAACCTGGTGGTTTAGAGGTTCCCGGGTCATTGTTACAACTTAAGGACTTCGGGGGTTGACGATACATATAAAGTTCATCGGGGTTGGAATTAGATTTCTCTATTTTTATGCCCTTTCCCTTATTATTTTCTTTTGCCTTTTTAAATTCAGTTGGGGTAATTTTTATAACATCATCGGAATTCTCGTCGGAATCCGATTCATCGGAGAATTGGTAATCCTCCCAATATTTTGCTTCCTTGGCGGAAACACCATTGACCATAATTAACCTTGGTCGGTTGGTTGAGGATTTTCTTTTACTTAACCGTTTTATTATTTCCCCCACCGGTTCTATTTCTTCATCCGGTTCCGATGCTTCTTCCGGTTCCTATTCTTCTTCCGGTTCCGACTCTTCTTCCGGTTCCTCTTCGGGAACTTGTGAATCAGTCCACGAATCATTCCAATTTACATTTGACTCTTCATTATTATTAGGTGAGTCAATGGGACTTGTTCTAGAGGTAGACATCTATCACATAATATCAAACGCGTTAAGAGATTAATATATCACATAATATTCACATGTTAAAAATATATAGTTTCCAACAAAATTTGTTAAGCAATCATTTTTCAAGTAAACACGGTCGAAGTCCAGACTCACTAATGCATCCTAACAAACTCGATAAGACACACTAATGCAAAATTCTGGTTCTCTAAGACCAACGCTCTGATACCAACTGAAATGTCCCGTTCTTATTGATTAAAAACGTTCCATATTAATTGATTTCATTGCGAGGTTTTGACCTCTATATGAGACGTTTTTCAAAGACTGCATTCATTTTAAAACAAACCATAACCTTTATTTCATCAATAAAGGTTTAAAAAAGCTTTACGTAGAATATCAAATAATGATAATCTAAAATATCCTGTTTACACACGACCATTATATAATGGTTTACAATACAAATATGTTACAACAAAATAAGTTTCTTGAATGCAGTTTTTACACAATATCATACAAGCATGGACTCCAAATCTCGTCCTTATTTAAGTATGCGACAGCGGAAGCTCTTAGTATTCACCTGAGAATAAACATGCTTTAAACGTCAACAAAAATGTTGGTGAGTTATAGGTTTAACCTATATATATCAAATCGTAACAATAGACCACAAGATTTCATATTTCAATACACATCCCATACATAGAGATAAAAATCATTGATATGGTGAACACCTGGTAACCGACATTAACAAGATGCATATATAAGAATATCTCCATCATTCCGGGATCCTCCTGTAGTGACCCGAACTTTTCCATATTTATATATATTAATTGAGATTGATATTTACATGATTAAATGTTTCCAACATGTTAATCAATCAAACTTGTTAAGACTTGATTAATTGAAATATGTTTCATATAGACAATTGACCCCCCAAGTTGACCGGCGATTCACGAACGTTAAAACTTGTAAAAATGACATGACGATATATATATGGATATACATATGGTTAACATGAGATTATGATAAGTATCTCCATAAGTATATTAACAATAAGTTATATACATATAAATAAGACTACTAACTTAAGGATTTCGAAACGAGACATATATGTAACGATTATCGTTGTAACGACATTTAAATGTATATATATCATATTAAGATATATTAATATATCATAATATCATGATAATATAATAATTTAACATCTCATTAGATATAATAAACAATGGGTTAACAACATTAATTGAGATCGTTAACTTAAAGGTTTCAAAACAACACTTACATGTAACGACTAACGATGACTTAACGACTCAGTTAAAATGTATATACATGTAGTGTATTTAGATGTATTAAAATACTTTTGGAAGACTTCAAGACATATATCAAAACACTCATACTTAACGAAAATGGTTACAGTTACTTTTCCATTCTTTTCTTTCATCAAGAATTCTAGTCGTATTCTTACCCGTATTATACACAGCTTCAAAACGTACTTACTATGAGTATATACCAATAGGAACTAGCATGGGATTCCAATCTTGATTATGTCATGTATGACTAATCAATTTTAACTTCTACCATGAGCTAGTCAACTAACTAGAACTCCTTTTAAACCCACTCACCACTCACCAATTACCACTCATCATTCACTCCATTTCACTTCCAATTCTCTTTCTAATTCTCTCTCAACACACACACACTATTATGAACGTATTTTTCCAGTAGTTAATCATCATCTTCATCAAAAATCACTTCAATAATCAAGCTATAATCATCATAGGAAGAACACTTCAAGAACACTTCAAAAATCCCTTCAAGTTTACTAATTTACTTCCAAGCTTTCTAATCCATTCCAAGTAATCACCTAAGATCAAGAAACCTTTGTTATATACAGTAGGTTATCTTTCTTATTCAAGGTAATATTCATATTCAAACTTTGATTCAATTTCTATAACTATAAACTATCTTAATTCGAGTAAAAATCTTACTTGAACTTGTTTTTGTGTCATGATCCTACTTCAAGAACTTTCAAGCCATCCAAGATCCTTTGAAGCTAGATCATTTCTTGTCACTTCCAGTAGGTTTACCTACTAAACTTGAGGTAGTAATGATGTTCATAACATCATTCGATTCATATATATAAAACTATCTTATTCGAAGGTTTAAACTCGTAATCATTAGAACATAGTTTAGTTAATTCTAAACTTGTTCGCAAACAAAAGTTAATCCTTCTAACTTGACTTTTAAAATTAACTACACACATGTTCTATATCTATATGATATGCTAACTTAATGATTTAAAACCTGGAAACACGAAAAACACCGTAAAACCGGATTTACGCCGTCGTAGTAACACCGCGGGCTGTTTTGGGTTAGTTAATTAAAAACTATGATAAACTTTGATTTAAAAGTTGTTATTCTGAGAAAATGATTTTTATTATGAACATGAAACTATATCCAAAAATTATGGTTAAACTCAAAGTGGAAGTATGTTTTCTAAAATGGTCATCTAGACGTCGTTCTTTCGACTGAAATGACTACCTTTACAAAAACGACTGGTAACTTATTTTTCCGACTATAAACCTATACTTTTTCTGTTTAGATTCATAAAATAGAGTTCAATATGAAACCATAGCAATTTGATTCACTCAAAACGGATTTAAAATGAAGAAGTTATGGGTAAAACAAGATTGGATAATTTTTCTCATTTTAGCTACGTGAAAATTGGTAACAAATCTATTCCAACGATAACTTAATCAACTTGTATTGTATATTATGTAATCTTGAGATACCATAGACACGTATACAATGTTTCGACCTATCATGTCGACACATCTATATATATTTTGGAACAACCATAGACACTCTATATGTGAATGTTGGAGTTAGCTATACAGGGTTGAGGTTGATTCCAAAATATATATAGTTTGAGTTGTGATCAATACTGAAATACGTATACACTGGGTCGTGGATTGATTCAAGATAATATTTATCGATTTATTTCTGTACATCTAACTGTGGACAACTAGTTATAGGTTACTAACGAGGACAACTGACTTAATAAACTTAAAACATCAAAATATATTAAAAGTGTTGTAAATATATTTTAAAATACTTTGATATATATGTATATATTGTTATAGGTTCGTGAATCAACCAGTGGCCAAGTCTTACTTCCCGACGAAGTAAAAATCTGTGAAAGTGAGTTATAGTCCCACTTTTAAAATCTAATATTTTTGGGATGAGAATACATGCAGGTTTTATAAATGATTTACAAAATAGACACAAGTACGTGAAACTACATTCTATGGTTGAATTATCGAAATCGAAAATGCCCCTTTTTATTAAGTCTGGTAATCTAAGAATTAGGGAACAGACACCCTAATTGACGCGAATCCTAAAGATAGATCTATTGGGCCTAACAAACCCCATCCAAAGTACCGGATGCTTTAGTACTTCAAAATTTATATCATATCCGAAGGGTGTACCGGAATGATGGGGATATTCTTATATATATGCATCTTGTTAATGTCGGTTACCAGGTGTTCACCATATGAATGATTTTTATCTCTATGTATGAGATGTGTATTGAAATATGAAATCTTATGGTCTATTGTTTCGATTTGATATATATAGGTTAAACCTATAACTCACCAACATTTTTGTTGACGTGTAAAGCATGTTTATTCTCAGGTGAATACTAAGAGCTTCCGCTGTTGCATACTAAAATAAGGACAAGATTTGGAGTCCACGTTTGTATGATATTGTGTAAAAACTGCATTCAAGAAACTGATTTCGATGTAACATATTTGTATTGTAAACCATTATGTAATGGTCGTGTGTAAACAGGATATTTTAGATTATCATTATTTGATAATCTACGTAAAGCTTTTTAAACCTTTATTTATGAAATAAAGGTTATGGTTTGTTTTAAAAATGAATGCAGTCTTTGAAAAAAGTCTCATATAGAGGTCAAAACCTCGCAACGAAATCAATTAATATGGAATGTTTTTAATCAATAAGAACGGGACATTTCAGTTGGTATCCGAGCGTTGGTCTTAGAGAACCAGAAAATTTGCATTAGTGTGTCTTATCGAGTTTGTTAGGATGCATTAGTGAGTCTGGACTTCGACCGTGTTTTCTTTAAAAATGATTGCTTAACATTTTTGTTGGAAACTATATATTTTTAACGTATGAATATTATGTGATATATTAATCTCTTAACGTGTTTGATATTATGTGATAGATGTCTACCTCTAGAACAAGTCCCATTGACTCACCTAATAATAATGAAGAGTCAAATGTAAATTGGAATGATTCGTGGACTGATTCACAAGTTCCCGAAGAGGAACCGGAAGAAGAGTCGGAACCGGAAGAAGAATCGGAACCGGAAGAAGAGTCAGAACCGGAAGAAGAAATAGAACCGGTGGGGGAAATAATAAAACGTTTAAGTAAAAGAGAATCCTTAACCAATCGACCAAGGTTAATTATGGTCAATGGTGTTTCCGCCAAGGAAGCAAAATATTGGGAGGATTACCAATTCTCCGATGAATCGGATTCCGACGAGAATTCCGATGATGTTATAGAAATTACCCCAACTGAATTTAAAAAGGCAAAAGAAAATAATAAGGGAAAGGGCATAAAAATAGAGAAATCTAATTCCAACCCCGATGAACTTTATATGTATCGTCAACCCCCGAAGTCCTTAAGTTGTAACAATGACCCGGGAACCTCTAAACCAAGAGGTTTTTCTAAACCAATGTGGACAACGACGGCTCGTATTAGGGGAACATCATATATCCCTAGAAACTTGGCAAAACGAACCAAAACCGAACAAGAAGAAACGAGCGAGTCGGAATAAGATAGTTGTATTCGTGTGGTGTAATATATGTAATATAGTGTGCTTATGCTTTATGATATATGTAAAAATTGCTTGTATTAATAAGTATTTTTTATGAATCTAACTCTTGTCTATTTTACAGTATAAAAACACAAAATGGATAGACAACCCAATATTTTAAGAGACCTACCCGGAGACATGATTGATGAAATCTTGTCTAGAGTCGGTCAGAATTCCTCGGCACAACTATTTAAGGCGAGATCAGTTTGTAAGACATTCGAAGAACGTTCCAAGAATGCCTTGGTTTATAAAAGGCTTTCGTTCAAAAAATGGGGGATATCACATTGGGAAATCCATAAGTTACGATGTGTTTACTTTGACGCATATATTGCTTGGAACCCAAATGCTATTTTACGCAACGGGTTAAGAAATTATTTTGACTCAGTATATCCGAATATAGGACTTCGTGATTTAGAAAAAGCGGCTAACATGCAACATAAAGAAGCATGTTATGCTTACGGGTTAGTAATGTTCGCTTCTCACCAAAGTGAGAACAAGAACATCGGGCTACAACTATTAAACAAAACGTTCCCACAAGTGACGGAGTCGGTAATTGGGTTAAGAAATGAGGTTTTTAGGTTATTACGAGACTGTTGGTCATTACGTAACCCTCGTCCCTTTGATGACGTTACAACACGCTGTCTTATCAATGGCCATAACGGTTATGTTCCACAAGACCAAGGATGGGAAGTAGTCCTAGTAAAACCAGAATGCATGACTTGTTTCTGGATGTATGAATTACGTGTCTTTATTGCCTTTGCTGAACGACTTGTGTACTAGCTAGAATTATCTTCACAACTATCTTGTATCAAAGTTATCGTGTGCTATATTTCATGCTTTATGTAAAATAAGCGGTATTGTAAGTTTGTAAAATATTGTATAAAAGTTTGAAACGCGAAATATTATTACAATCAGTTTTTCATATAGAATTGTAGTAGTTGAATTGTATATTAGCTACTAAGTATGAACTTAACGGGTAGGTACTACCCAAATTTAAACTTATAAAACGCTAATATGAATAAAAAGCTTTTATAAATGAGTTCATATTATGCTACGAAATACTATTAACTACTCTTAATATTCTGTATGATTAACTTGTTCCATTTGACTATTTTGAAGGAAATGGCACCGACTACTCGACACACCGTGAATATGAATGAAGAGGAATTCCGTACTTTTCTAGCTTCAAACATAGCCGCAGTACAGGCTGCGCTACATACCAACAATAACCTTGGATCTGGCAGTACAGGAAATCGTGTAGGATGCACCTACAAAGAATTCACTGCCTGCAAACCTTTGAAATTTAATGGAACCGAAGGACCGATCGGATTGAAACGGTGGACCGAGAAGGTCGAATCGGTGTTTGCCATAAGTAAGTGTACTGAAGAGGATAAAGTGAAGTACGCTACGCATACCTTCACAGGTTCTGCGTTAACATGGTAGAATACCTATCTAGAGCAAGTGGGACAAGATGATGCGTACGCACTACCGTGGTCAGCATTCAAGCACTTGATGAACGAGAAGTACCGTCCCAGAACCAAGGTCAATAAGCTCAAGACAGAACTTAGAGAGTTACGAACCCAAGGATTTGATATTACCACGTATGAAAGACGATTCACAGAATTGTGCCTATTGTGTTCGGGAGCATTCGAAGATGAGGAAGAGAAGATCGACGCATTTGTGAAAGGATTACCGGAAAGAATCCAAGAAGATATAAGTTCACACGAGCCCGCCTCCATACAACAGGCATGTAGAATGGCTCACAAACTAGTGAACCAGATTGAAGAAAGAATTAAAGAACAGACTGCTGAAGAGGCCAATGTGAAGCAAGTCAAAAGAAAGTGGGAGGAAAACGGTGATAAGAATCACCAATACAACAACAAAAGCAATTACAACAATAATCGCAACAATTATCCCAACAATCGCAACATCAATCGCAACTACAACAAACGGCCCAACAACAACAACAACAACAACAACAGCAACTACAACAATCATCCCAACAACAATAATAACCGCAACAACAACAACAATCAGAAGCAGCTATGCCAAAGGTGTGAAAAGTATCACTCGGGGTTCTGCACCAAATTTTGCAACAAGTGTAAAAGAAATGGTCATAGCGCGGCGAAGTGTGAGGTCTACGGACCAGGGGTTAATAGAACGAAAGGAACAAATGGTGTCGGAACGAGTAATGGCGGAGCAAGTAGTGTCGGAGCAAGTTATGCCAATGTAGTTTGTTATAAATGTGGAAAACCGGGCCACATTATTAGAAATTGCCCGAACCAGGAGAACACGAATGGACAAGGCCGCGGAATAGTTTTCAATATTAATGCGGCAGAGGCACAGGAAGACCCGGAGCTTGTTACGGGTACGTTTCTTATTGACAATAAATCTGCTTACGTTTTATTTGATTCGGGTGCGGATAGAAGCTATATGAGTAGAGATTTTTGTGCTAAATTAAGTTGTCCATTGACGCCTTTGGATAGTAAATTTTTACTCGAATTAGCAAATGGTAAATTAATTTCAGCAGATAATATATGTCGGAATCGAGAAATTAAACTAGTTAGCGAAACATTTAAGATTGATTTGATACCGGTAGAGTTAGAGAGTTTTGATGTGATAATCGGTATGGACTAGTTGAAAAAAGTGAAAGCAGAGATCGTTTGTTACAAAAATGCAATTCGCATTATACGAGAAAAAGGAAAACCCTTAATGGTGTACGGAGAAAAGGGCAACACGAAGCTACATATTATTAGTAATTTGAAGGCACAAAAACTAATAAGAAACGGTTGCTATGCTATTCTAGCACACGTCGAGAAAGTACAAACTGAAGAAAAGAGCATCAATGATGTTCCCATTGCAAAAGAATTTCCCGATGTATTTCCGAAAGAATTACCGGGATTACCCCCACAACGATCCGTTGAATTTCAAATAGATCTTGTACCAGGAGCTGCACCAATAGCTCGTGCTCCTTACAGACTCGCACCCAGTGAGATGAAAGAACTGAAAAGCCAATTACAAGAACTTTTAGAGCGTGGTTTCATTAGACCAAGCACATCACCGTGGGGAGCTCCTGTTTTGTTTGTCAAGAAGAAAGATGGTACATTCAGGTTGTGTATCGACTACCGAGAGTTGAACAAACTTACCATCAAGAACCGCTACCCACTACCGAGAATCGACGACTTATTTGATCAACTACAAGGCTCGTCTGTTTATTCAAAGATTGACTTACGTTCCGGGTATCATCAAATGCGGGTGAAAGAAGATGATATTCCAAAGACTGCTTTCAGAACACGTTACGGTCATTACGAGTTTATGGTCATGCTGTTTGGTTTAACTAATGCATCAGCTGTGTTCATGGACCTTATGAACCGAGTGTGTGGACCATACCTTGACAAGTTTGTCATTGTTTTCATTGATGACATACTTATTTACTCAAAGAATGACCAAGAACACGGTGAACATTTGAGAAAGGTGTTAGACGTATTGAGGAAGGAAGAATTGTACGCTAAGTTTTCAAAGTGTGCATTTTGGTTGGAAGAAGTTCAATTCCTCGGTCACATAGTGAACAAAGAAGGTATTAAGGTGGATCCGGCAAAGATAGAAACTGTTGAAAAGTGGGAAACCCCGAAAACTCCGAAACACATACGCCAGTTTTTAGGACTAGCTGGTTACTACAGAAGGTTCATCCAAGACTTTTCCAGAATAGCAAAACCCTTGACTGCATTAACGCATAAAGGGAAGAAATTTGAATGGAATGATGAACAAAAGAAAGCGTTTCAGTTATTGAAGAAAAAGCTAACTACGGCACCTATATTGTCATTGCTTGAAGGGAATGATGATTTTGTGATTTATTGTGACGCATCAAAGCAAGGTCTCGGTTGTGTATTAATGCAACGAATGAAGGTGATTGCTTATGCGTCTAGACAATTAAAGATTCACGAACAAAATTATACGATGCATGATTTGGAATTAGGCGCGGTTGTTTTTGCATTAAAGACTTGGAGGCACTACTTATATGGGGTCAAAAGTATTATATATACCGACCACAAAAGTCTTCAACACATATTTAATCAGAAACAACTGAATATGAGGCAGCGTAGGTGGATTGAATTATTGAATGATTACGACTTTGAGATTCGTTACCACCCGGGGAAGGCAAATGTGGTAGCCGATGCCTTGAGCAGGAAGGACAGAGAACCCATTCGAGTAAAATCTATGAATATAATGATTCATAATAACCTTACTACTCAAATAAAGGAGGCGCAACAAGGAGTTTTAAAAGAGGGAAATTTAAAGGATGAAATACCCAAAGGATCGGAGAAGCATCTTAATATTCGGGAAGACGAAACCCGGTATAGGGCTGAAAGGATTTGGGTACCAAAATTTGGAGATATGAGAGAAATGGTACTTAGAGAAGCTCATAAAACCAGATACTCAATACATCCTGGAATGGGGAAGATGTACAAGGATCTCAGGAAATATTTTTGGTGGCCGGGTATGAAAGCCGATGTTGCTAAATACGTAGGAGAATGTTTGACGTGTTCTAAGGTCAAAGCTGAGCATCAGAAACCATCAGGTCTACTTCAACAACCCGAAATCTCGGAATGGAAATGGGAAAACATTACCATGGATTTCATCACTAAATTGCCAAGGACTGCAAGTGGTTTTGATACTATTTGGGTAATAGTTGATCGTCTCACCAAATCAGCACATTTCCTGCCAATAAGAGAAGATGACAAGATGGAGAAGTTAGCACGACTGTATTTGAAGGAAGTCGTCTCCAGACATGGAATACCAATCTCTATTATCTCTGATAGGGATGGCAGATTTATTTCAAGATTCTGGCAGACATTACAGAAAGCATTAAGAACTCGTCTAGACATGAGTACTGCCTATCATCCACAAACTGATGGGCAGAGCGAAAGGACGATACAAACACTTGAAGACATGCTACGAGCATGTGTTATTGATTTCGGAAACAGTTGGGATCGACATCTACCATTAGCAGAATTTTCCTACAACAACAGCTACCATTCAAGCATTGAGATGGCGCAGTTTGAAGCACTTTATGGTAGAAAGTGCAGGTCTCTGATTTGTTGGAGTGAAGTGGGGGATAGACAGATTACGGGTCCGGAGATTATACAAGAAACTACCGAGAAGATCATCCAAATTCAACAACGGTTGAAAACCGCCCAAAGTCGACAAAAGAGCTACGCTGACATTAAAAGAAAAGATATAGAATTTGAAATTAGAGAGATGGTCATGCTTAAAGTTGCACCTTGGAAAGGCGTTGTTCGATTTGGTAAACGAGGGAAATTAAATCCAAAGTATATTGGACCATTCAAGATAATTGATTGTGTCGGACCAGTAGCTTACCGACTTGAGTTACCTCAACAACTCGCGGCTGTACATAACACTTTCCACGTCTCAAATTTGAAGAAATGTTTTGCTAAAGAAGATCTCACTATTCCGTTAGATGAAATCCAAATCAACGAAAAACTCCAATTCATTGAAGAACCCGTCGAAATAATGGATCGTGAGGTTAAAAGACTTAAGCAAAACAAGATACCAATTGTTAAGGTTCGATGGAATGCTCGTAGAGGACCCGAGTTCACCTGGGAGCGTGAAGATCAGATGAAGAAGAAATACCCGCATCTATTTCCAGAAGATTCGTCAACACCTTCAACAGCTTAAAATTTCGGGACGAAATTTATTTAACGGGTAGGTACTGTAGTGACCCGAACTTTTCCATGTTTATATATATTAATTGAGATTGATATTTACATGATTAAATGTTTCCAACATGTTAAGCAATCAAACTTGTTAAGACTTGATTAATTGAAATATGTTTCATATAGACAATTGACCCCCCAAGTTGACCGGCGATTCACGAACGTTAAAACTTGTAAAAATGACATGACGATATATTTATGGATATACATATGGTTAACATGAGATTATGATAATTAAGTATCTCCATAATTATATTAACAATGAGTTATATACATATAAACAAGACTACTAACTTAAGGATTTCGAAACGAGACATATATGTAACGATTATCGTTGTAACGACATTTAAATGTATATATATATATATCATATTAAGATATATTAATATATCATAATATCATGATAATATAATAATTTAACATCTCATTAGATATAATAAACAATGGGTTAACAACATTAATTGAGATCGTTAACTTAAAGGTTTCAAAACAACACTTACATGTAACGACTAACGATGACTTAACGACTCAGTTAAAATGTATATACATGTAGTGTATTTAGATGTATTAAAATACTTTTGGAAGACTTCAAGACATATATCAAAACACTCATACTTAACGAAAATGGTTACAGTTACTTTTCCATTCTTTGCTTTCATCAAGAATTCTAGTCGTATTCTTACCCGTATTATACACAGCTTCAAAACGTACTTACTATGAGTATATACCAATAGGAACTAACATGGGATTCCAATCTTGATTATGTCATGTATGACTAATCAATTTTAACTTCTACCATGAGCTAGTCAACTAACTAGAACTCCTTTTAAACCCACTCACCACTCACCAATTACCACTCATCATTCACTCCATTTCACTTCCAATTCTCTTTCTAATTCTCTCTCAACACACACACACTATTATGAACGTATTTTTCCAGTAGTTAATCATCATCTTCATCAAAAATCACTTCAAGAATCAAGCTATAATCATCATAGGAAGAACACTTCAAGAACACTTCAAAAATCCCTTCAAGTTTACTAATTTACTTCCAAGCTTTCTAATCCATTCCAAGTAATCACCTAAGATCAAGAAACATTTGTTATATACAGTAGGTTATCTTTCTTATTCAAGGTAATATTCATATTCAAATTTTGATTCAATTTCTATAACTATAAACTATCTTAATTCGAGTAAAAATCTTACTTGAACTTGTTTTTGTGTCATGATCCTACTTCAAGAACTTTCAAGCCATCCAAGATCCTTTGAAGCTAGATCATTTCTTGTCACTTCCAGTAGATTTACCTACTAAACTTGAGGTAGTAATTATGTTCATAACATCATTCGATTCATATATATAAAACTATCTTATTCGAAGGTTTAAACTCGTAATCATTAGAACATAGTTTAGTTAATTCTAAACTTGTTCGCAAACAAAAGTTAATCCTTCTAACTTGACTTTTAAAATTAACTACACACATGTTCTATATCTATATGATATGCTAACTTAATGATTTAAAACCTGGAAACACTAAAAACACCGTAAAATCGGATTTACGCCGTCGTAGTAACACCGCGGGCTGTTTTGGGTTAGTTAATTAAAAACTATGATAAACTTTGATTTAAAAGTTGTTATTCTGAGAAAATGATTTTTATTATGAACATGAAACTATATCCAAAAATTATGGTTAAACTCAAAGTGAAAGTATGTTTTCTAAAATGGTCATCTAGACGTCGTTCTTTCGACTGAAATGACTACCTTTACAAAAACGACTTGTAACTTATTTTTCCGACTATAAACCTATACTTTTTCTGTTTAGATTCATAAAATAGAGTTCAATATGAAACCATAGCAATTTGATTCACTCAAAACGGATTTAAAATGAAGAAGTTATGGGTAAAACAAGATTGGATAATTTTTCTCATTTTAGCTACGTGAAAATTGGTAACAAATCTATTCCAACCATAACTTAATCAACTTGTATTGTATATTATGTAATCTTGAGATACCATAGACACGTATACAATGTTTCAACCTATCATGTCGACACATCTATATATATTTTGAAACAACTATAGACACTCTATATGTGAATGTTGGAGTTAGCTATACAGGGTTGAGGTTGATTCCAAAATATATATAGTTTGAGTTGTGATCAATACTGAGATACGTATACACTGGGTCGTGGATTGATTCAAGATAATATTTATCGATTTATTTCTGTACATCTAAATGTGGACAACTAGTTGTAGGTTACTAACGAGGACAGCTGACTTAATAAACTTAAAACATCAAAATATATTAAAAGTGTTGTAAATATATTTTAAACATACTTTGATATATATGTATATATTGTTATAGGTTCGTGAATCAACCAGTGGCCAAGTCTTACTTCCCAACGAAGTAAAAATCTGTGAAAGTGAGTTATAGTCCCACTTTTAAAATCTAATATTTTTGGGATGAGAATACATGCAGGTTTTATAAATGATTTACAAAATAGACACAAGTACGCGAAACTACATTCTATGGTTGAATTATCGAAATCGAAAATGCCCCTTTTTATTAAGTCTGGTAATCTAAGAATTAGGGAACAGACACCCTAATTGACGCGAATCCTAAAGATAGATCTATTGGGCCTAACAAACCCCATCCAAAGTACCGGATGCTTTAGTACTTCGAAATTTATATCATATCCGAAGGGTGTCCCGGAATGATGGGGATATTCTTATATATATGCATCTTGTTAATGTCGGTTACCAGGTGTTCACCATATGAATGATTTTTATCTCTATGTATGGGATGTGTATTGAAATATGAAATCTTGTGGTCTATTGTTACGATTTGATATATATATAGGTTAAACCTATAACTCACCAACATTTTTGTTGACGTTTAAAGCATGTTTATTCTCAGGTGAATACTAAGAGCTTCCGCTGTTGCATACTAAAATAAGGACAAGATTTGGAGTCCATGTTTGTATGATATTGTGTAAAAACTGCATTCAAGAAACTGATTTCGATGTAACATATTTGTATTGTAAACCATTATGTAATGGTCGTGTGTAAACAGGATATTTTAGATTATCATTATTTGATAATCTACGTAAAGCTTTTTAAACCTTTATTTATGAAATAAAGGTTATGGTTTGTTTTAAAAATGAATGCAGTCTTTGAAAAACGTCTCATATAGAGGTCAAAACCTCGCAACGAAATCAATTAATATGGAACGTTTTTAATCAATAAGAACGGGACATTTCACCTCCTTCGGACATGATATAAATTTCGAAGTACTAAAGCATCCGGTACTTTGGATGGGGCTTGTTGGGCCCAATAGATCTATCTTTAGGATTCGTGTCAATTAGGGTGTCTGTTCCCTAATTCTTAGATTACCAGACTTAATAAAAAGGGGCATATTCGATTTCGATAATTCAACCATAGAATGTAGTTTTACGTACTTGTGTCTATTTTGTAAATCATTTATAAAACCTGCATGTATTCTGATCCCAAAATATTAGATTTTAAAAGTGAAACTATAACTCACTTTCACAGATTTTTACTTCATCGGGAAGTAAGACTTGGCCACTGGTTGATTCACGAACCTATAACAATATATACATATATATCAAAGTATGTTCAAAATATATTTACAACACTTTTAATATATTTTGATGTTTTAAGTTTATTAAGTCAGCTGTCCTCGTTAGTAACCTACAACTAGTTGTCCACAGTTAGATGTACAGAAATAAATCGATAAATATTATTTTGAATCAATCCACGACCCAGTGTATACGTATCTCAGTATTGATCACAACTCAAACTATATATATTTTGGAATCAACCTCAACCCTGTATAGCTAACTCCAACATTCACATATAGAGTGTCTATGGTTGTTCCGAAATATATATAGATATGTCGACATGATAGGTCGAAACATTGTATACGTGTCTATGGTATCTCAAGATTACATAATATACAATACAAGTTGATTAAGTTATGGTTAGAATAGATTTGTTACCAATTTTCACGTAGCTAAAATGAGAAAAATTATCCAATCTTGTTTTACCCATAACTTCTTCATTTTTAATCCGTTTTGAATGAATCAAATTGCTATGGTTTCATATTGAACTCTATTTTATGAATCTAAACAGAAAAATTATAGGTTTATAGTCGGAAAAATAAGTTACAAGTCATTTTTGTAAAGGTAGTCATTTCAGTCGAAAGAACGACGTCTAGATGACCATTTTAGAAAACATACTTCCACTTTGAGTTTAACCATAATTTTTGGATATAGTTTCATATTCATAATAAAAATCATTTTCTCAGAATAACAACTTTTAAATCAAAGTTTATCATAGTTTTTAATTAACTAACCCAAAACAGCCCGCGGTGTTACTACGACGGCGTAAATCCGGTTTTACGGTGTTTTTCGTGTTTCCAGGTTTTAAATCATTAATTTAGCATATAATATAGATATAGAACATGTGTTTAGTTGATTTTAAAAGTCAAGTTAGAAGGATTAACTTTTGTTTGCGAACAAGTTTAGAATTAACTAAACTATGTTCTAGTGATTACAAGTTTAAACCTTCGAATAAGATAGCTTTATATGTATGAATCGAATGATGTTATGAACATAATTACTACCTTAAGTTCCTTGGATAAACCTACTGGAAAAGAGAAAAATGGATCTAGCTTCAACGGATCCTTGGATGGCTCGAAGTTCTTGAAGCAGAATCATGACACGAAAACAAGTTCAAGTAAGATCATCACTTGAAATAAGATTGTTATAGTTATAGAAATTGAATAAAAGTTTGAATATGATTATTACCTTGTATTAGAATGATAACCTACTGTAAGAAACAAAGATTTCTTGAGGTTGGATGATCACCTTACAAGATTGGAAGTGAGCTAGCAAACTTGAAAGTATTCTTGATTTTATGTAACTAGAACTTGTAGAATATATGAAGAACACTTAGAACTTGAAGATAGAACTTGAGAGAGATCAATTAGATGAAGAAAATTGAAGAATGAAAGTGTTTGTAGGTGTTTTTGGTCGTTGGTGTATGGATTAGATATAAAGGATATGTAATTTTGTTTTCATGTAAATAAGTCATGAATGATTACTCATATTTTTGTAATTTTATGAGATATTTCATGCTAGTTGCCAAATGATGGTTCCCACATGTGTTAGGTGACTCACATGGGCTGCTAAGAGCTGATCATTGGAGTGTATATACCAATAGTACATACATCTAAAAGCTGTGTATTGTACGAGTACGAATACGGGTGCATACGAGTAGAATTGTTGATGATACTGAACGAGGATGTAATTGTAAGCATTTTTGTTAAGTAGAAGTATTTTGATAAGTGTATTGAAGTCTTTCAAAAGTGTATAAATACATATTAAAACACTACATGTATATACATTTTAACTGAGTCGTTAAGTCATCGTTAGTCGTTACATGTAAGTGTTGTTTTGAAACCTTTAGGTTAACGATCATGTTAAATGTTGTTAACCCAATGTTTATAATATGAAATGAGATTTTAAATTATTATATTATCATGATATTATCATGTATGAATATCTCTTAATATGATATATATACATTAAATGTCTTTACAACGATAATCGTTACATATATGTCTCGTTTAAAATCATTAAGTTAGTAGTCTTGTTTTTACATATGTAGTTCATTGTTAATATACTTAATGATATGTTTACTTATCATAGTATCATGTTAACGATATATATATATATATCCATATATATGTCATCATATAGTTTTTACAAGTTTTAACGTTCGTGAATCACCGGTCAACTTGGGTGGTCAATTGTCTATATGAAACATATTTCAATTAATCAAGTCTTAACAAGTTTGATTGCTTAACATTTTGGAAACATTTAATCATGTAAATATCAATCTCAATTAATATATATAAACATGGAAAAGTTCGGGTTACTACAATAATCTCATACTTGAGTACGGGCCTGGAAGGTACAACCACTATACCCAATTTGACCCTATTACATTAAACGGTTCAAAGTTATAACCACTATATATATGCTATTTATTTTGCTTGTGACGAATGACTTTATGATTCTATTTTCGATATATAGAGATCAAGAGGAAATATTGGTTGAAGCTCTTAAGATAATGTTATGTGATGATATACAACACGACATGTAACGAGCTGTTGCATTTATTAAACGTTTGTCTTCCTTCTCTTTGTGCTTTGGAGCTGCTGAATCCAAGGCCGGTATACACTTCGTTCCTCATAATGTTATTGTTTTTTCTTTTTGTTTATAGTTATTTATCTCAATTTGTTATTGGTGGTATCTTAATATTATTGGAGTCTAACGGTCATTGATGCGCTATTGAAATAGGTTACGTTCTGTTATATGCCAAAATCACTTAATCCTCATTATCATTATTCTTATAATTTGAAACAGGTTACAATATGTAACATAAGAATGTTTCAGTAAGTTACAACACTTCATGCCTTGGTTAATGCCTTTGGTACAACACTTCATGCCTGTGGTATTTGCTGTAAGATCCTGTTTTCTCAGAGGGCTGGGACGCCATCCAAATGTTGGGACGCCGTCCAAATTTGAAGGACTGGACTCCGTCCAGATGAACTATCGAGCCAGCTGTTTTGTTTTTAGATATTACAAAGGGGTATTTTGGTATTTTCACTTTGTGGACGAATTTAAGGCACTAGATCAGTTGGGGGAGCCTCATTTACACCACTTTCACCAACCTTATCCCTTTCCACTTGAATTCTAGAGAGAGAAAGATCTAGAGTGAGAGAGCTCAAATCAAGGAAGAAGAAGGTCGAATTGGGGCTCAGTGTGAGTTCTAAAGTTGTTCATCTAGTCCCTAGCTACATTTTGATTGTGGTGGTAAGTCTTAACCTTGATTTCCTTGTTTTAATTATTCAAGGGTTAGGATTTGGGTTAGTAATGAACATAAAACCCAATTGTTAGTGTTTTGGAGGTTTTTTAGGTAAGTTTGGGTCATGAGGACTCAAAGATGACTAACCTAGGGATTTGAAATGTTAAATTGTGTATAGGGTCTTAAATGTTAGTAAATCTCTAGCACACTTAGTGGTTAAAGTGAATGGGTGTATATGGGTATGATAGTGACCCAAATGAGTGTGTTAACCTTGAAATGGGTCAAATGAGTCTTTGAAGACCTAAGTGGATTAATGGTTGCGAAAATGAGATAACTTTGTGTTAAAAGGTGTATTAAGACCATAATCAAATTGTTGGTAAGGGTTTGACATAATCTCGACCTAGTGTTAAAATGAATGGTGCAAATGGGTCACGTTTGCACTATGGGCCAAATGGCACGTGTATGGCGAATAAGTTGGTTGACCAACTTGAATGAATAATTGATATATGTACTTAATGTATTAGGTACTTTACTTTGAAGTGTACGGAAGTGTTTAATCATCACCGACGTGTAAGGTGAGTGGAATAATTATGCGTGTACGTATATAATGTATTTATTTGTGTAGCGTGGAATGTGGAATTGTCGCGGTGTTCAAGACACCACATTCTACGTAACGAGTGGAATTGTCGCGGTGTTTAAAACACCACTCATTGGCTTGATTGACATGTGGAATAGTCGCGATGTTTAAGACAACACATTGTCATGGGAGTGGAATTGTCGCGGTGTTCAAGACACCACTCATTGGTTTGATTGACATGTGAAATTGTTGCGGTGTTCAAGACACCACATTGTCATGGGGGTGAAATTGTCGCGGTGTTCAAGACATCACCCGAGGGATTAGTGATTACGCGTCGTATGTACAATAATGGATGTTATGAACTCCGATGGTCTCTAGCGAGTACCGTTCCCTTGTACGATTGGTTAACCATGGTTGTGTGAATTTTGTATTAGCATATTTAATTGTGAACTATATGCTTTTGGTGTCGCTGGCTTATTATGAATTGCGGATATTGGTTTATGCATAATGTTTGCATAGTTATCGAATTGCTAGCTTGTATGCGGTATTGTGTAAGTGATTGCAAGTAAGTAGGTTATATATTTATATGTATAATTATTGCATTCACTAAGCTTTAGCTTACCCTCTCGTTGTTTACCTTTTTAGGCTCCGGCGTGGACAAGGGCAAATGTATTCGTTTGGAATAGTAGTGGCTCTCGGGGGTTTAGCTTTTTGGAAGTTCGGCCAAGATTTGGGTAGTTTAACCCCAAACACCATGCTCTAGTGTCGTTTGGAAATTAAACTAGTACGGTCGAAACTTGTATTTTTGAACGAAACTCGTAAAACAGCCGATGTGGGCCCGATGTTGTAAAACTTGATTTTATTGTGGAAATCTCTTAGTTTAACTTATATTGACATGTTGTGAAAAAGTTTTCGTTTAAAAGTGTCGGGAAGCGGGTTTTCCGTTCATGTAAGTTGGACATCCAGATCAGAACCTGGCAGTTCATTTGGACGCCGTCCAGATCTTCTGGACGCCGTCCAGATCTTCTGGACGCCGTCCAAGGCTTCTTTGCTGGACGCCGTCCAGATGTATTGCTTCGGAAAATTTTTTTTAAGCGTGTTTTTGGTATATCGAAGTCGGGTCATTACAAGTGGTATCAGAGCATGGTCTAAGGGATTTAGGCGACTTGAGATAGGTGCCTAGACTTAGACTTTATTGTGTATGCGCTTTATGCGGGACTTGTAGGAGACGGGTCGGACCGGGAATCGGTTAGTGCCTAGGTTTAGGTGAACTAACTATGCGTTAATTGTTTTGGGTTGTGTTTTGCGATCATCAAGCGAGATAGACGTCGTACTAGCAAGTTAATGCAATGTGCTCACGTAACAATGATTAGCTACCATTGTTACGGGTTCAAATCGTGTCAAACAAGCGATGTACGACGATTGTTGAGCAAGATGGGGCGGTGAGGTGTATATGTATATATTTGTGTCTTGTCCTCTCGTTTCATTGTTTAATCTATTTTAGTTTTATAGTATGAAGATGAGAAACGGACCCGAGAATAATGATGGAGGTACGAGTGAGGATGTTGAGTTAACGGCCAAAGTTGAGGCCATCTTCAAACGTCAAAAAGCGGAGTTTCTCGAAGACGTTAGGAAAATGTTTCTAGATTCAATTGACGAGCAAGTAGTCAATATGGTTAAGGAATAAGTTACGCTTGTTCTACAAGAAGACAATGTGGGAAGGCGGGATTTCTTTTATAAGAATTTCAAGGATTCTCAACCTCCCACTTTCGATGGCGAAAGGGATCCGCTAAAAAGCAATCGTTGGATCTCCGATATGGAGGGGGCTTTTCGAACTTGTGAATGCCCTCTCGAAAAGAAGACGAGGTATGGTTGTAGCATGTTACGGGGTGATGCCAAGTTATGGTGGGACGCGAAAATCCAACTTTACGGTGAAGAACAATGTATGGATTTCATTTGGGACGAGTTCAAGGCGAAGTTTTTCAACGAGTACCGAACTTCGGCCGATCTTACTAGATTTAAGGATGAGTTGCGTGCCTTGAGGAAAGGGTCGATGGATTTGAACACTCTCAAATCTATTTTCTTGTCAAAGACCCAATTTTGCCCGGAGTATGTCGGGAACGATAAAATGTTAAAGGAAGACTTCTATCGAATCTTGAACGACAACTATCAAGATAAGATTAGTGTAAACGTGGTGAAAAGTTTTGATGAGTTGTTTGATATGGCCAAAGGTTTTGAGTTGCTCGCGTTGAGAAAGAGTGGCTTTACTTTTGGGAAGAGGAAGTTCGAAGCTACTAGTCATTCGAGCAAGAAGAGTAAAGGTGCAACCGAGAGTGTCGGTAGTGTGAAGAAAGGTGCTTCCGGAGCTTTTCCTTATTCTTGTCACAATTGTGGGCGAAGGGGACATATGGCCCGTGATTGTACCAAACCATCTACTACAACGAAACTCACTTGTTATAATTGTGGTAAAGAAGGGCACCGAAGGCCGGAGTGCCCCGATTTGAACACCGATCATGTTAAACGGTTGGAGAAAGCGACGGGCACGGCTAGGGGTCGCAACTATTTGATGACGAATGATGAAGCCAAGCAATCCAATGAAGTTGTCTTAGGTACTCTCATGGTTAACTCTAATCCGGCAAGGATCCTATTTGATAACGGTGCTAATTTGTCGCTTGTTTCTCCAAGATTCGTGCCTAAACTAAATAAGCCGCTAGCTAAGTTGAGTCATCCGGTAGAAGTTGAAATAGCAGATGGTAAGACGGTGCTAGGGGTTGATGTGTGTAATGATTGTGATATTGTGTTTGGTTCCGAAACGTTTAAAATTGATCTTATACCGATGACCTTGGGTGAATTTGATATTGTCGTTGGTATGGATTGGCTCGATCGTTATAGGGCCGATATTGCATGCCATGAAAAATCTATTCGTTTGAAGACCCCAAGTGGGGGATAGTTAATTATTCATGGCGAGAGACGGAGAAGACTTGTGCCACTATGCACTTATGCACGGGCACGTCGTTTTCTTGTTAGTGGTGGCATGGCTTTTCTTGCCCATGTAGTTGATACTCGTGAAGAACCACCATCCATTCGTGAAATTACGGTGGTTAATGAATTCGAAGACGTTTTTCCGGATGAATTACCGGGTGTTCCGGCGGAAAAACAAGTTGAATTTCGCATTGAGTTGGTTCCGGGGGCTACTCCCATTGCTAAAACTCCTTATCGTTTAGCACCAACGGAGATGCAAGAGTTGTTAAATCAAACCCAAGAGTTGCTTGAAAAGGGTTTTATTCGACCGAGTGCTTCACCATGGGGCGCTCCGGTTTTATTCGTGAAGAAGAAGGATGGTAGTATGCGGATGTGCATCGATTATCGGGAGTTGAATAAAGTGACGATAAAGAATCATTATCCGTTGCCTCGGATTGACGATTTGTTTGACCAACTCCAAGGTGCAACGTATTTCTCTAAGATTGACCTACGGTCCGACTATCACCAAATGCGGGTCCGTGAAGAAGATATTGAGAAAACAGCTTTTCGAACGCGTTACGGGCATTATGAGTTTGTAGTTATGCCTTTCGGTCTTACGAATGCACCGGCTGCATTCATGGATCTTATGAATCTAGTGTGCTAACCTATGTTGGACAAGTCAGTGATTGTGTTCATTGACGACATACTTGTCTATTCGAAAAGTATGAAGGAACATGAACATCATTTGCGTGGTGTGTTGAAGACGTTGTGGAAGGAGAAGTTGTATGCAAAATTCTCCAAATGTGAATTTTGGCTAAGGGAAGTTCAATTCCTTGGCCATATTGTGAACAAGGATGGTATTCAAGTAGATCCGGGGAAGATTGAGACGGTGAAGAGTTGGGGACGACCGACTACGCCTACGTAAATCTGAAGTTTTCTCGGATTGGCCGATTATTATCGTCAGTATATCCAAGACTTTTCTAAAATCGCTTCTCCGTTGACAAAGTTAACGAGAAAGAACGCGAGATTTAATTGGGAAAACGAGCAAGAAATTGCTTTCCAATTGTTAAAAGAGAAGTTATGTCAAGCTCCAGTTTTAGTGTTGCCGGAAGGTGTAGAAGACATGACGGTTTATTGCGATGCTTCTTTAAATGGGATCGGTTGTGTTCTAATGCAACGAGGTAAAGTCATCGCGTATGCCTCTCGACAATTAAAGGAACACGAAACGAGATATCCGACTCATGATCTTGACGTATAAGGTGAGTGAAATAATTATGCGTGTACGTATATAATGTATTTATTTGTGTAGCGTGAAATGTCGAATTATCGCGGTGTTCAAGACACCACATTCTACGTAACGAGTGGAATTGTTGTGGTGTTTAAGACACCACTCATTGGCTTGATTGACATGTGGAATAGTCGCGATGTTTAAGACAACACATTGTCATGGGAGTGGAATTGTCGCGGTGTTCAAGACACCACTCATTGGTTTGATTGACATGTGAAATTGTTGCGGTGTTCAAGACACCACATTGTCATGGGGGTGAAATTGTCGCGGTGTTCAAGACATCACCCGAGGGATTAGTGATTACGCGTCGTATGTACACTAATGGATGTTATGAACTCCGATGGTCTCTAGCGAGTACCGTTCCCTTGTACGATTGGTTAACCATGGTTGTGTGAATTTTGTATTAGCATATTTAATTGTGAACTATATGCTTTTGGTGTCGCTAGCTTATTATGAATTGCGGATATTGGTTTATGCATAATGTTTGCATAGTTGTCGAATTGCTAGCTTGTATGCGGTATTGTGTAAGTGATTGCAAGTAAGTAGGTTATATATGTATATGTATAATTATTGCATTCACTAAGCTTTAGCTTACCCTCTCGTTGTTTACCTTTTTAGGCTCCGGCGTGGACAAGGGCAAAGGTATTCGTTTGGAATAGTAGTGGCTCTCGGGGTTTAGCTTTTTGGAAGTTCGGCCAAGATTTGGGTAGTTTAACCCCAAACACCATGCTCTAGTGTCGTTTGAAAATTAAACTAGTACGGTCGAAACTTGTATTTTTGAACGAAACTCGTAAAACGGCCGATGTGGGTCCGATGTTGTAAAACTTGATTTTATTGTGAAAATCTCTTAGTTTAACTTATATTGACATGTTGTGAAAAGGTTTTCATTTAAAAGTGTCGGGAAACGGGTTTTCCGCTCATGTAAGTTGGACATCCAGATCAGAACCTGGCAGTTCATTTGGACGCCGTCCAGATCTTCTGGACGCCGTCCAAGGCTTCTTTGCTGGACACCGTCCAGATAACTGGACGCCGTCCAGATGTATTGCTTCAGAAATATTTTTTAAGTGTGTTTTTGGTATATCGAAGTCGGGTCGTTACATCTGCTTATGCAAGGTAACCTTCTAAAATGCTACAATTAAGAGTGACAAGTTAGATAATGGGTTCAGTTGTTTGGATAATGGTTCAAAGCTTTCAAGAGTTATATTGTCAATATCTCAGTTTGGCTTGAACTTTTAGGTGTTCAATATGAAGTTAAACTGCATATGGTAACAATATTATAGAAGTTCTTCGATCTTTAGCATAATGGACCAAATTAAAATGATGTGCTACATATTTATAAAAAAAACGGGTTTGTTCAGTTATTAAAATTCCTTTATTTTTTTTACTTATAAGAGATTGATTCTGATAGTTTTTAAATCAAAAATTAGGTTTGAACAATTCGATACTGATCAAAAATTAGGTTTCTTATTATTTATGTTTTTTAGCATCATCGATCTAATTTTATCCGTGTTTAATCTAACCATAAATCTCATGTTTGTAGGTGATGGAAGGACGGGTATGATTGTTGAAATTATTTTGATGTTTATATATTTTATATATGAATTAGACTCTCCATTTTATTATGGTGGTTTAATGATTAATGAGTTGTTTTGTGAAGTTGTTAGAGTTTATGATCAATGAGTTGTTTTGTGAAAGAAAAGGTGTTCGATGCAATGTCCGATAGAAGTAGAGATACAAGGTATGATTCATGTTTACAGCTATTATTATATCAAAATATTTAATTGGTGTTGTGGTAGTTTATAGTTAGTGGTATGGTTGAATATGAGTTTGAGTCATAAATTCCTTATGAATGTTTCTTGAATCAGCAACGAAATGCAACATCAATATCTATTTATTGATTTGTAGGTAGTGAATAATGCAATAAGAGTGGATTTCAGTTGCATTGGAAGCAAATAAGGATGTTTCAGTTGCAGTAAGAGTATGTAATGGTGATGAAATTGGTCACTAGGTAATGGTGATGGAATTGTTTCAGTTGCAGTTACAATATATATCTATTTATTGTGTCGTGGGAATTGGTTAATATCTACTTTTAACAGAATTCAACTTCAAAGAGGTCTTAAGTGTTGTGGGAGTTAAAAACATCTGAATTTGGATTAACTAAAGACGGGCTAGGTCTACATGGAACTTGGTCTTTGACATTTAATCGGGCCAGGTATTTCATAGATTGCCTGGTAGAGAGTACTTTATTTTTTTGTGAAGTGTAGCTTGCTTCGAAAATATCCGGTTTATTATGTTAATAAAGACATTTTGCAGTGGTCATTTTATGATGTCATAATCTACTCTCTTTTGACCTGTTGATGATAATTCAAAGCTTTTAACAAATTTACATGAATAATGTACATGATGTTCATAAAACATAATTTGCTAAAGAAGACTCCTTCTAATCCCCTGTAACAGTTATGCTCCTGGTCTAAAAAATTGGTCTGAAGAGAACGTCCAATATATTCTAATCCCCTTTTACATCGCTTCGTTGCATAATGTGAGTTTTTTTTAATGTTTCATTATAAAGTCTTTTATTATACTACATTAGAGTAGATACCAAAATGGGCGGGTCAAAAGATATAGTATCACGATAATGCTAATTTGAATGATACTACATTAGCCGAATCCACTTTAGTAGTAAAATGGAATGGAATTTGTGATAAAATATACCTAAATGTCAGATGTGGCATAATGGGCAGGTCAAAAATGAATATTATTGGGTGTACACCAAAATGAGTTGGATCAGCTTGGCCTACAACCATTTTTATTCTTTTTAATGATATACAGTGTATATTATAAAATTATAAATTATAAATTATAAATGATACACTATATGTTACTACAAAAGATATAGTATAATGACAATACTAATTTGAAGTTGAGCTGGTCAAATGTCAACCTGTAAATCTTTTTGTGGTTCAGAAGGTAATATTCATCATTATATTCACAGTTCATTATACATTTGGCATGATCGTGGTCTGCTACTAATTTATTTGCAGGCAGTACAAGAACATTCTTGATTTTATAAGTTGGCCCATCTACTCGCCATCGTACATCAACTACAAGTACTATATTTTTTGGACACATGGTGAGGTACCATGCTTTTGACGGCTTTAGTTGAGTAATAACACTCAACTTTACAGATTTTCACCCTTTTTTTAAATTAAGTTGACTATTTAGTGAATCGTTTGATCAGGATAAGGATAAGTCCATCTCTATCTCTTAAAAAGTTAGTAAGTGATCATCTTTCCATGCTTATCATATTTTCCTTGTATTATGTATGTGTCGACAATTATGAATGAATCTCACCATAAAAACTGTTTTCCAACAAGTAAATATATACCTTTCCATTGGCCTAGCATTGGCCAATGGTTGTCTAATAAGAGTACTTTCTGTTAGCAAATAGCATCAATTAGTAAAAATTAATATCAAAATAGAATTAAAATGGGTCAAATTGGTTTAAATCTACCCATTTACTTACGAATGGGTATATTTTGACTGTGTTATATACTTATATCTAAACGGGTCAGATAAAAAGTACGTCTAAAGGTCGAATAGGTCAAATGCGCTGATTAGATAAAAAGTACGGCTAAAGGTCGAATGGGTATATTTTGACCGAGTTTTTAATGTCTTTTTAGGTGCGGGGTAAAGTAGCCATAGTCCTCGATTATTATTTTCGATTGCCACCTTATAATTCCTGCATTCAATTCAATTGCTTCTTTTGCGGGTTTTAATTATCAAGCTTTCACCTATCCCTACCTTAACCGTGCATGTAAAGTGGGCACTTCCTCAAACCTTTGTAGATAATGCTCTTTAATTATAGTGTGTGTTTGAATTGTCTTTCATTAGATAATGATGTTAGAGACACATTTGTTTGTAAAGCAACCATGGCGGACAAAACTAACCTGAAATTCGTTGATTTCATAGGTTCCACATGAATGACTATTGGGGCATTGAAAAACTTATTGCCAGGAAGTTCAACTAAATTGCTATAAAATATCTCTCGAGATTGTGATTTTCTTTTCATCGATCTCAAGTTTACTACATTACGATTAACATAGATTCCACAACAACAAAAATTTCTTTCAAAAACCCGCGAATCCGCGGGTCTTAAACTAGTAAATATGATTCATGATGTTTATTTTATTATTTAACCAATATACAACTCATACGGAAGTTACATATTTATATTCATTTTTTTTGACACTAGAAGCTAACTTCTTTATAAAATGTTTGTAAAACTATATGCACATTCAAATTTGTAGAAATACATGATTTGTAGTTTTAACTAGAAAGTTTTTTAATTTGTTTCCGTATAAACGATATATATTTAATTCAAAGAAAGTTTAAAACTGGATAACCCAAACGTTTTAAAAAAATTGAAAAACAAAATAAATTAATAAAAGACCCTTTTTCCCTCATGAACAGTGTCAAACTCATGATAATTAGTAAATGTTTTTAGATATTGTGGAAACTGTAAATGTGGTAGCATTGTGTTGTAGGCGGTAATTACATTGATGTGACAGTGTTGTGGGAAAGACGAGTCACTATGATAAATGTTGGTGTTAGTGAATTGTTGTAAATGACGTGATAAAATATTTTTGGTAGTTGAATGAATAAATAAATAAATAATTCTCGCCAATCAAAATTACTCTTTTCCGATTGTCGAAACCGTGGTCCACCCTTAGAATGGCAACAATGTGCCAGTGCCATCCACAACTGCTGCAGAATGTTAGCTGTGGCCATTGTGTTACAACAACTTACGTTGTATTTGCACAACATATGGTCTTATGAAGTGAATATTTCCACTTTTAAATCGTTGGATATTTGGAATAATTCATGTTCGAACTCCATATATAAAAGTTAAAGTTAATTCCACAAATCTATTTATATGGTAATGTGGGTACAAAGATTATAATTAATTTCCCGGCTTGTACCAATTTTCAAGCGGACTTTTGCTTTGGATGTGGTGGAAAGAGGAGACGGAATGTCCACGCTGCTAATATCGCCCCTACAAATGGGGATATCCAGTAAACGTAAAAATGCTCTGATGTATTATGTCGGTTGTTCACGTATGCCCATCCAAACGCCTGCATAAAATACTCGAAATGCATCAAATCAAGACCGGCACGAGAGTAAGTAGCCTTCATTCAATGGCGATTCTAAGGCATAAGGGGTGGGGTCCTATGACCCCACTAGTGTATAAAATTTTTATTGAATGTGTATTTTAAATTGTATAGGACACCACTAAATTTAACTACGGGACCCCATATATTCGTAGTATTTATGATTTTTAAAGGTAAATGACCACTAAATTACACTTCAAATATAATTAGCTTCGAAATTTTTTTTTTGGGACCCCATAAGGTTTTCATCCTGGAATCGCCACTGCCTTCATTACATTGCAGAAACCAAATGCTAAATATTGTTAGCTAGACAAATTAGCACTAGTTTAAAACAAAACCAAGGTTTGAAGATAAGATACTACAGTAATTAATAAGTTTTGAGTTCGAGTCATGTCGTTGACTATATATTTAATGAGTCGGTGTGTATGCAGTATTAATAAAAAGCACTTGTTGGGTACAAAATCATATCACATAAACACATATATAATTTATGACTTTCTTTTTATGTGGGTAGAGATAGAGAATTTTTATTCGACTCGTGGTTAGAGGAAGGATTATCTACATCTCACCTTTCTATACCTCGCATATGCGGGATTGAGTATTGTTGTTGTTGTTGTTGTATATTTTATGAGTTATTTCTTCTATCTAAACAGAAAAACCTTATACGTTTACGCTCGTTACTAACTAAATTATCACATATAATCAAGTACAACTACAAGTATCTAAATGACATGTATTAAATCATTCAGATTTTAGTTTTATTAAAAAAAAAATCTTCAGATTTTAAATAGCTACAGATGAACTTGAGCAGTAAAACTTACATTGGCAGGATTCATTGAAGGACCGGTATAGCCACGACCAAAAATAACAAGTGTCACGATCGACATGGAAAGCAGCCCGTTTTTCATAACAGCGCTTTTTGGTCCCTTAAGTATAACGTATAGAACACACATTGTACTCGTGAAGGTTAGCAAGCTCTCAGCGAGTGCCCCCGTATGCATATCGACTTTTAGAGAAGGTCCTTTAAGCATGTGTTTGTATTGCTTTGGCATGAGTTCAATAATAGCCAGTGCACCACCTATAGCACCAACTGCCTGTCAACAAATTGTATTAGATTTTGAACGAATCTATACAAATGCCGACCCCCGACTGTCCAGGTTCAATAAATAAAAGTGTCTTTTATATGTGAAAGTTTTTAATTTTAATATATATAATAATAATAAGTTCAATAATACTAAAAGTTGTGATAAATACTATCATCAATCAAAATAATAGTTGTAGAAAATGTATTATCAAATCAAATGGAACCAGGTATGTAATGTTGGGCTATAGCTTTTGGGCTCAACTCAATATCCGACCCTGGGCCATTGACCCTTTGGTGACCTTAAAATTTGTTTACCTGAGCAGGAAACCGAACTGCAACGGAGATGAGTGAATCACCACCAAGACCGATGGCATAAAACGCGGCTGTACCGGTAGGATTAAAACTAGCACCACCTAAAGCACCAGACATAATACCAAAAACAAACAACAAAATAAAAACTAAGGACAATGTGATTAAGACGGAAGCTGGTCCTTGAATTCCAGTAGCTTTAGCAATTGCAGAAGTGGAAGCACCAAGACTACCAGCACAAAATACCCATAAAAAGGTTAACACACCATCACCAATTGCAGCTTTGATTATACCCATATTGCAGTGTTTCCTAATTCAACAGAATATATGTAACACAATGAGATGTAAATGTATGTGCAGATTTTTTGGGTCTGATTTTTATTTTGTAATATAAAATATAATAATGATGATGGTATGATGAGTGTGATTGACCAACTATCTCTTGTAGGTTGGTGGAGTTATGTTGAGGTGAATTTTTAGTGGTCACTAAAAGTTTGCTTTAGATTATTTTTGCCGTTTATTGGTGTTAGTCTAACAGCTGATTTGTTGAAAAAAAGATTGCACTTTAGTATTTTTGTGACTAGTTGTGCAACGTAACCATAACCATTAACAAACAAACAAACGAACAAAGAAGCAGAAATACTCAATTGAGTACTAAGGGGCTATTTACTTTTTTTGCTATTAAGTTCCATATGGATATAGATGGCAGTATGGATATGGATGACAATATGGAGTAATCACTAAAACAATAATGTTGTTTACTTTTTATGCTGAATGAACGCACTGAATAGTTTAAATGACTAATTTGCCCCTAAATATAAATTGCTACATATAATTAAATTCCATACATCTTTAACTAATTAGCAAATCAAACATCATCTTAAAATCACTACTTATATTTTAAAAAATACTCCCGTAACTGTTATCAAATACATACATAAAGTACAATACTCCACTCATTTTTTCGAAAAAAATAATAGTATTTTTTTATATTCATCCAAATGGGTTACGAACTGAAGATGCACGTTTCAAGATTTGATATGCGAAATTAGAAATTAGGAGACCCAGTTCACGTTCATAATTCTTACTCAGAGATGTCTAATTTCTTGAGAAAAATGGATACAGAAGATGAGTAATTTTGTTCCATCAATACTACAAAAGTTATCATAAATCTTCAACATTTTTATCGTCAGATGTTTTTCGTATTTTTCTTCTAACATAGAAGATAAGTGAAAGAAAGAAAAAAATTGAAGACAAAATAGTGAAAGAGAAAGGTTAGGTGTTAGAGGGTAGAGATGGAAAATAGTGTAAAGAAAAGTAGCTATATGGGGACTACACTGGATTTTAGGGTGACCGAGAAAGGCATTACTTTAGTTTTTTATTAATCATTAATGCACAAGTAAACAAACAAACTGGTGACCGAATAAGCTTTTGCAACAATTAATCTCAATAATCCCAAAAGAAACAGCCCCGTAGTCATACACGTATACATTTTATATACATAAATGATATAATGATGGTATAAAAGATCAAACCTCGTTGTTTATACGTAACAAAAAAAGTTGTTATGACTTGTGACTAGGAAAGTCATCACATAATAAAAGGTTACTTTGCTTCAACTTTCAGTTTGAAATTTTGATTTATTAAACACACAAAAGTGCACTTAACTTTATCATAATTTATTTAGGATTAGCGCATAACAATTCACTTAACTAAACTATGATCTTCATTTGGCGTTTCATAAAGCAAAGGAGACTCGTTGTATTCGTGGGGTTAAAGTTGGTTTAAATGTGACAAAATCTCTTTATATGCGAATGACGTTGTTATTCTTTCCGATTGTCGTCGACAAGAGTTGGATCACATTATTCCGATTTAGAAGTTTAGTTTTTGGTATCGGGTTTAAAAATCATTGTTTCCAAGTCTTATGTGTTCGGTGTAGGTGTAGAAGACTCTATTATCAATTCGTTTGCGAATGAAGCAGATTGCCGGACGAGTTCATTTCCAGCTAAATACCTTGGTATTCCTATTAGATCGAATATGAAGTTAGTTTCGAATTGGGAAGAGTTGACTGATAATTTTCAGTCAAGATTGTCTTCATGGAAGGAGAGTTTTTAATCTCTTCGGGGGTAGATTGACGTTACTTAAATCGGTCATGGGTAGTTTCGGGATCTATTTAATGTCCGTTTTCAAGTGCCCGAAAACAGTTATTAAAAATCTCGAGTCAATCCGTGCTAGATTTTTTTGGGGTGGTAGTGTTTACAAGAAGAGGATAGCGTGGATTAAATGGGACTCCGTTTTAGCTTCATTTGAAAAACGCGGGTTAGACATGGTAGTCTTAAAGCGGTTAATATTGCGCTTATACATAAATGCGTTGGCGTCACTCAACTAGTTCGGATGATTTTTGGGTAAAGATTATTAAATTAATCCATGGAGCCACGTTTGATAAAACTTCCAGTAGTGGCACTTGGGTGCGATCGTTGATAGATGATGTAAGACTATTTTAGTCCCTATTAATCTAATCCGGCTGGAAGTGGGAAACGAGAGAAAGGTGCGGTTTCGGCATGATATTTCATGTGGTAATTCTTCTTTAGCATCTCGTTATAACGGATGGTACCATTTATATGTGAAAAAATTTGATACTATCGTCGATAAGTGGGTTAACGGTGATTGGGAATGGACTTGGTCTAGAGATGTAAATGGTGGTCTAAATGTTCAGACTATATCTTCTCTTTACGATGACATTCGGAATGTACACCTTTCGGACTGTGATGATCGTTGGTCTTTTGCGCTAAATTCAAATGGTTTATTTTCAGTTAAAGAAGCCAGTGAACATATTCATCGAAATCGTTTATCTTTTTTGCCGATAGCTACATAGTGGTTTAAAAATGTCCCAAGAAAAGTAACGTTTTTTTTAGAGTAAAATTGGATTCCTTTCCACTTTGTTGGAATCTTTATGTAAAAGGATTGGATCTAAATTCGATTGTTTCCCCAGTGTGCATCCATGGCACCGAGTTTAGTGATCATTTGTTTTCCAGGTGTTCATTGGCTCAAGAGGTTTGGTGCACATAACACCCCGTCAAAATGTGTCATGACGCGGCATGTTACTAGATGTCAAAGTCCAGTCAAGTTTTTCAAAAGTTAGCATTCATTTAATGCAAAAAGAGTTTTACATTAAGTTGACAAAAGAGCCAAGGTACATACAACCAAAATAATAAAATGTACGACAAAAGTAAAGTTAATAAAGAATGCCACTCTATAAGTTGAAAATTAAAATGATGTCATGCTTGACCTCTAAACTATTCTCTTGTTGCGGAAGCGTTAGCTAAAGTAAATACCTGAGAAAAACATGCTAAACGTCCACTGGTACATAGGATGTCTGTACTTTTGGGAACAATTATGTCAGAGAGCATGCTCCCTTCTTTCCTCTTTGGTAGCTATTTGCAAGAACACCCCAATTCGGTTTGGCACCACTATCTAATTAAACAAATAGAATGTTGTGTTCCCTAGGTGTTGACAAAGGATAACACATGTCTGCACATGCGTTAAACTTCTGCATTCCTACGTGGTCTTGTAAGGTCACTTGTCAGCCGCCGACGCGTGTCCTTTTCTGTTCAACTCCGTCTTTGAATTCTGTTGAATAGTACAATTGATGTAGACCACTCAGGAAAACGCTATGCTTGTAATGGAGCATAGCTGTCTTGTGTTGTATGCTGCTTTCCAGCCATGCTGGTTCTTCTATGCTGAGTCACTTGATATTCCTGAATTGCTGGGTACACATCATGTGCTAATCGAAGAATACTGTCTACCTTGTGCTGGTAGACTAGACAACATACTAGACACTCGACATAACAATATCTGCTGTCTATACATAAATAAACTTGTGCTGACTGCACATTACATTTTAGTGCAAATAAATTTCTGTTTTGTCATAATTAAATCCTTAATTACTTTGGGGACTCAACACTTAATTTGCTGTTTGTTCAAAATTTTGAAATTAACCCGTATGTCCATTAATAGTTTCCCATTGTGTAGGTCTTGCGGCAATAAGTTTGTTTTTGTTGCGGGTTCTTGCCAAAATGAGTCTTTAAATACCATTTCACATCCGATAATAATTTTTTTAGGATACACGAAGTCTATCGGAGTTATATATATTTCAAGTGGTGTTTCTGGTATAAGTTCTTTCTTAGTAAATATTTCAAACAGTTCATTCTCGGATTCATCATTGATGTTGACATTCATAAACTCGTTAAAATCGGCATCTAGATCTTCATCTTTATTACTTATAGGTGTGAAATCTCCCATGTCTACATCCATTAATTCCCAAAGGTCTTCCTCAAGAAAAGAATCAATATCATCTAACCTTAAAATTGGAGCAGTTTCCACTAACATAGTGTTTTCTAGCAACCTATCCTCCTCGAATAACATAGTTGGTGAAATGGTAGGTTGTGGTATTGAAATAGATTCTGTCATCTTCAAATATTCTAGGAAATGGATTTAGAGAATTAAGATTCTAATATAATATGGAAGGAATAAATAACTAAGATTTAATATTATATTAATATTAATATGCTAAAATTTAACTAATTATAAATGTGATAGTACATATATATATATATATATATATATATATATATATATATATATATATATATATATATATATATATATATATATATATATTATAGAACAACTTTTATCGCTTGACAACAAATAATCAAACATAAATCGGATTATTGAATCTTTCAATACTTAAGTGACCGTCAGTGTCTAAGTTCGAGCAGGAGCTTTTAAATCGGAACCCCAACATCCCTCCCCTAAAGGAAGACCGTCATCACTTGTTTTCAAGAAATATCAATAACCAATATATATCCAATTTTCGACTTTACCGTGCTCCCCGACAGCGGCGCCAAAAGTTGATGTGTCAAAAGTGTGTGCAGTAGTGCTTAATTTGCCTTTCAACTTTTAAATTTATAAAACCTTTATTTTACTTTTAACACCCTAACGAGCAACAAAATCCAGTCAGATGTAGTTTTTAGGTTATCGTCCCAAAAGAGCGTGGAAGCAGATAAGAGTTGTTTTATTATATAGCTTAGCTCTTATTAAAGAACTAAAGATAGATTTTTATGTGTTTTTAATATTATAGATTTTTATCTCTTAGGAAAGAGATGATTGAAGATACATTTTTAATTAATAAGAATAACAAGATAATAAGCAAGAAATAAAGATAAACAATTATAATTAAAAGTAGTTACATGAACGAACAACTCATACGAGAATCATATTAGGCAAGTTTCATAATTTATATTAACACTAAGTAAGATAATAATCATAGACCAACTATTATCCCTAAGCAGGCTAAGCTAAGTGTTGCATATCATTCAATAGGTAGGACTTAAAGCATATGCTAGACACGTGATGTGCATGACTATCATCTCAATTCTTAGTATTTAATTCAATTACATGATACATATCAACCTTGTGATGCGGATCAACATGCAAATAGACTGAAAAATTATATAAGCTATTAAACATCAAGTAGATCAACTCAAGTTACTAGCTGAAATCAATTATTACTTGGTTCTCATGCAATCATTAATCAAACACATCTAAACAGAGGATCTTCGACAAATCCTAACAATATCAAACTCTATTAAATAAGCGTAATTCGAATTCAACAGATTTATCACTAACTATGTTATTTAACGTAGTTGCATGCAATCCAATTTAACAAGTTTGATTTACTAGATCTAAACAAGTAGCATGAATTGAATAATAGATAATTGGATCAAGTACTAATCAATCCTTAAATCATGTTATCTAATCATTAAGCATGGCAAGCAAGCATATTAAAACATAACAGATTCAAAACAGTTAAACAATCATCACAGAAAATCAATTTATACAGATATGGAAAAAACCAGAAACTGTACGAATATACGCACGAAGCAGCGGCTTTGGCTCAATCAAGCCTACGGCTTTAACTGAGGAAGCCGGCGGCTTCATCTGATTCCCAGACAAAGTTAGTTTTCGTCCACGTAACCACTATGAACGTTTAGTTCATAGTGGAAGACGAACAGAAGCAGTTAAAGTAAATAAAACATAATAAACGATAATATAAAGATAGATTCATACCTCAAAAAGGTAGATGAAAAGAAACTTGAATTAATAACTTTGATAATCTTGATTACAATTGAAAATAAAGCCTAATCTAAGGGGTTTTAGAGAAAACCCTAAAAGAAAAATGAAATAAGAACAAAGGTATATTGAAAACTAATACAGAAGACCCATATTTATACTTTTCAAACTCGGTGGCCAAGCCGGCAGCTTCATTGGGAAGACCGCGGCTTCAGTTGGTCGGTGACTCATTTTCCAAGTTTTATGTGATCCGCAAGTACACAAACGTGTAACCGTCCTAGTTAGGCAGGCGGCTTTAAGTGGGAAGTCGGCAGCTTCAGGGATCCGACAATCATTTTGATATCGTTTCCATTTTTAACTTTTCTTGGGCTTTAAGTACACGAAACTGGATTTAGGCAAACGGCTTCAAATGCAAGCCGACGACTTTATTGCTGTCTGATGTTTTCTGCAGAGTTCTGGAACTTTTTTGGATTTTCTGGAACTTTTTGTCCAAGCCGGCGGCTTCAAGTGTCAGGCCGGCGGCTTCATCCAATTTTCTGCAGTTTTTACATGTTTTTGATCCTATTTGATACATAACTCAAACAAAACATTAAAAATACATTTTTCTTGATTTTATCCATTTTTGTATGTTAAAGTACTTAAAATGTCTTTAAAATGTCAAAATAACTCCTTAAAATGTATTCAAAAACATGTATAATTTAGGAGTTATCAATTAGTAACCAAAAACACTGCACATAATATTCCTAACCTAATTCAGTCGATCCTCTTCCTCCGCCTGCCTCCTTCGTCGACCACCATCTCCACACCATCACCACTCAATAAAAATTTTAGCTTATACTTTTAACACGAAGATTGTAATTCTCGTCGTTAGCTACGCGTTGGTATAACTAATTTGTTGATCAAAGGTATTAACCTATAAACCATAATTTTCATAAATATGATTTTAATGAAATTTCATAGTATATGTTGTCAATTGCTCAAGTCTATACATGTATGATTAATTGCATGCGTTAATTTGTTCGTTTGACATTTCTAGGGTTAAACCTGAATTTGATTTGTGTGATTACAGAAACTTAAACTTTTTGAATGTTACATATTATTACATATTCATAATCCTCTCGAAAAACTAATAATGTTAGGCTTTGGAATTGTGTATTTTTGTTACCGTATGTGCAAGATATGTTTAATTGAAGTTTTGTTGCAAATCTGTGATATAATCCAAATTTTGGACAAATGGGTAACGAATTGAGTTATGAACTAATTTCCATTGTGTAGATAATTTAGAAACATTCAATTTAGCCTAGGAGATCATGCTATTTGGAGTTGTAAAACTCATTTTATGCCTAAATGATTATTCTTGATAAAACTCGTTTAATCGGTAACTTAAAACAGATTTTAAAAGCAATTTGAAATGTGTTTTTGAACCAAGTCTTTTCATTTATGTAAAATTCATATGTTTTAGATAAATTTTCATCTACGACTTGTGATGATTGGATATGTATAGCTTGCGTAATGTGCGTGCGAAAACGACTACCTGTATTCTATCCGAATCTGCTAAGTACGCATCTTTAGCTCTATAAGTTGAGTTGTGGATAGTTTTCGGACTTGAAATTCTGGATATTTACTCTTTATATGTTATGGAACAAAAGTCTAGTTTATGTAAAATCTTGTAACCTGCTACATCATGCATAATAAGGCCAAAGATTTGATAACTACTGAATTAGACTGAAACAGAACGTCTGACATGCCGGAATAAAATGTACCAATTGGCTAAACCAAATCAACTCATCTTTTTATATGTGGTATTTTATCTTGTCCTTGAAATTTAGCCACTGACCTTGCTTGATTTTCATATTCCTAGCTCCGGTTATGCCCAATATAAAACTGATGCGCAGATTAAAACTGATTTCGTGCAATGTGTATTGTGAATGCGATTATGTGCTTTGTGCTAGGTACATAACTTTGAACTTGTGTATGGATGTAGATTTTATACTGATCAATAACATTTCATAAGTGAAAATTGATTATCATATGTTCATATGTGGCTTAGTTGCACACTACTTAACATGCGGTATGACAACGATATTGGTAATCGATAAAACTTAAAACTGAAACTGGAAATGAACGATATAAACTAAGTTTGACTATTTGACCATCATTGACATGAACCTACTGAGGTGTTGACTTTGGTTGGCCACTTTGACCAAGTTTGACTTTTGTTTGACCTTGATTGACTTTTGTTGACTTGCTTGAACTAGTTGACTTTGTGTTAACTTTTACATTGAAACGCGTCGATCTGAGCAATAGGACAACTTACTCTATGAAATATCTGTTGTATTAGATACAAATATTGACCAACCTAAGTACATATATCTAGGTTGCATTACTCGACCGTAGTCCGTATAGGCTACTTACTGCTTACTTTTCATACCGAGCTTTTCAAAGGTGAGTCTACAGTCCCGCTTTTTACATATTTTTTGGGATGAGAATACATGCTGGTTACATTTATGTTATTACAAATGCGTTTACTTTTGACACGAGTACTATTATACATATTGAGTTATTGTTCACAAAGCCCCTAGCTTGAATACTTAATTTACCTTCGAGTAAGCACAAATTCGATGGACGGATTCGTTAGGTTAGACAAACCTCACCCTACTATAACTGTGGTGCATTTACTTTGAACTATATGTACACTCGAACAAGTGTATACGATATACGGGGTAAAGGATAAGTATAGTTGTAAACTATACGCAGGTCTTTATGCTAGTATTCAAGTGCTCATGGATGTATGTACATTTTAGCAACGCTTGGGTTGTGCTTATTGAAATCTCGTGGTCAAATGCAAATGAACTATTTTTCTGAATAATATTTTTCAGATACTATTTTACGTTACTTAAAACTGTGGTTTACATACAAGAGAAATAAAACTTTGACATGGTATTGTCTACGAACATTTAAAACTTGACATGATATTGTCTACAAATATTTGAAACAGGACACAGTGCTGTCTACAAACTTTATATATGAAACCTTTGTGGTCTCATACGTTGCAATTGGTTACTTAAACTTGTGATTTACAAGCAGGAGAAACAAAACATTTTTGAATGTCATACATAGCTGAAACTTGACATTGATGTTCACAAACAGACTAAAACTTGACAAATGTTGTCTGCAAACTTTTAATATTAAACACTGGTGGTCTTTCGCTAATAAACGTTTTCTAAAAATTGTTTCCTAAACATACTGTATTTTTTACTTAAACCTGTAGATTCACTCAACATTATTGTTAACCCGTTTTGTGTGTTATTTCTCAGGTATTAATTGCTTCCGCTGTAGAACATTATTGTTACGTAGAAGTCAGCCAAGCACTGGGACCAGAGTTAACATTCCGTTAGTGTGTTCTGACGGGGTGTTATAGTTGGTATCAGAGCTTTGGCCATAGGGAACTAGGGTGAATTAGTGTATCTAACCGTAGGGCGCATTAGTGGGTCTAGTCTATAGCCGTATGCCTTGGATGACTATTATACACCATGCTTGCACTGTTTGCTTCACTATGCCACATGTTGGGCTACACATTACATCACATACATATATACCCTATACCCATATGATATGGACTTGGACTAAATACTATATCACGAATCGCATACATACACACGATGCGAGACTTAATTAAATTAAGTTGACTACGCTATGTTAAACTTATGGAGTAATGTCGAATGAAAATATGAGATAGCGTAATGTAATGACCGGGATTACATTAAGGTAACTTATATAGAAGTTCCGACATCTCAAAATAAGGAATTAGGAGCGAGTCAAGTAGGTTACTTGGATAAACACCGTTTAGAACATAAACCGTATAATCTCAAATATGAGTAGAAATTTACACTGTGCGAATTAATTATTATTATAACCTATAAGAATCGTGTAATCACGTCACAACTCGTCACTACTCGACACTGTCCGTCACCACCTATCACTACTTGGCACTACGAAGACACTGCTTGGAACATAATCATCATCTCATACCACTACTCCTTACTACTTATCGTTGCTAACTACTACTCAACGCCACCCCTCACCGCTAGTCTCGACCGATCACTACTTGTCACTGCTTGTCATTACTAATTACTAATTAATGCTACCCATTGCTACTTACCACTACTAAGTACTACTCATCACTACTAGAACCTCCACAATTTGCTACTAGCTACTATGCATCACAACTCATTTCTGATACATCTTTAGAGGATGATTCCTAATAACAGCTCGTACAATACGTGTATATATTGTCTACTTGACTTCCAACTTACCTATCATTCAGCTATCCGCAGTTTCACGATTTTGTTTCCCAATACAAGTCTACCAGAAGAGGTATTCACACCCTTCCTCATAAAGGGTATTCCGTTTTTCTCCCCCACCGATGTGAGACATGTCTGATAACTCACCCTACTTTCAACATCAACTTCAATGAAATTCATCACGAGTTTGTTCTTACTCATCAATCATAATGTTTATATATACTGTCAACACCGGTGCTAGTAGAAGCTTTATCGCTAGAGAATTCCTTCACAACATTTAGAATCCAGTATCTTCCTTAGACAACGTGTACTCTATAGAAAAATTAAACTGGGAAGTTTTGACCTCGTGTTTGGAACAGATTGGTTATCTAACGACATAACCGAGGCTACTGCGACCAGGAGGCTATTCGAATTCCTTTTACCGACGTCGATGGTGTACGGAGAGAAGATCAGTACACCGCTGCATTACATTAATTGCTTGAAGGTCCAGAAGTACGTAAGATAAGGATGTCTCTCAATTCTGGCACATGTAAGCAAAGTTAAATCAACAATTAAGGGACCCGAAGATGTCCCAACCGTTAGGAATTTTCCTTAAGGCTCTTCTAGAAGAGTTACCTAGTCTTCCACCTCACCGTAAGATGAATTTCAGATTAACCTAGTGCCAGGAGCAGCCCCAGTGGCTCGCGCACCGTATAGACTTACACCCCCAGAGCTACAAGGGTTTTTGGCTATGAATGCCAAGCTGAGGAGTTCAGAGTTTGAGCTCTGTTTCTTTTTGTTAAGAAGAAGGATGGACCTATGAGACTTTTTATTGATTACATAGAACAAACTGACTATCAAGAATAGATATTCGCTATCAAGAATCGATGATCTGTTTGATCAGCTCCAAGGATTTGGAAGTTACTCTAAGATTGACCTAAGGTCAGGTTATCATCAAATGAGAGTAAAAGAGACTAATCTACCTAATACAGTGTTCAAAACATGTTACTGACATCATGAATTTACAGTAATACCATTTGGTTTGACGAACGCACCAGCAGTGTTCATGGACCTCATGAAGCGTGTGTGTAAGCCATACCTAGATAAATTCATCATTGTATTTATTGATGATATATTGGTGTACTCCAAGAACAGAGAAGAGCACGAGCAGCATTTACGTTCAGTACTGACAATGCTTAGAGAAGAGCAACAGTATGCAAAGTTCTCAAAGTGTGACTTTTGGTTACAAGAGGTACAATTCCTTGGTCATGTTGTAGGTGCCAATGGAATACAAGTTGATCCGACAAAGATAGAAACGGTCAAGAAGTGGGAGACTCCTAAGTCGCCAACGCAGATTCGACAATTCTTAGGTCTCGCCGATTATTACAAGAGATTCATGGAGGAATTTTCTACTACTACCCGACCGTTGACAGCATTGACACTCAAAGGTAAAAAGTATGAGAGGACTGAGCAACATGAGTATGCATTTCAGTTATTAAAACAGAAATTGACTACTGCTCCGATTTTGTCTTTACCTGAAGGAAATGAAGATCTCGTGATTTATTGTGATGCTTCACGACAAGGGTTTTGGTTGCATGTTGATGAAACAGAAGGAAGTGATTGCCTATGGATCACGACATTTGAAGATTCGTGAACAAAATTGTAAGACACATGATTTGGAACTTGGTGTTATGGTCTTTGCACTGAAGATGTGGAGACACTACTTGTATGGTACTTGAAATGTCCAGTTCATATTGATTATAAACGTTCCATATTAATTGATTTCGTTGCGAGGTTTGACCTCTATATGAGACGTTTTTCAAAGACTGCATTCGATTTTAAAACAAACCATAACCTTTATTTTATCGATAAAGGTTTAAAATACTACGACGATTATCAAATAATGATAATCTAAAATATAATGTTTTCACACGATTATTACATAATGGTTTACAATAATAATACACAATAATATATGTCTTCGAATGCAGTTTTTAAACAATATTATACAAACATGGACTCCAAATCTTGTCCTTAATTTAGTATGCAATAGCGGAAGCTCTTAATAATCACCTGAGAATAAACATGCTTTAAATGTCAACAAAAAATTGTTGGTGAGTTATAGGTTTAAATCTATATATCAAATTGTAATAATAGACCACAAGATTTCATCTTTCAATAGCATGCAATCTGCATAAAAATCATTCATATGTTTGAACACCTGGTAACCGACATTAACAAAATACATCAAGAATATCCCCATAAATAATATCGAAGTACTAAAGCAGTTCAAATTCTCTGACTGGGGCATGTCAAAGCCCATAGATCTATCTTTAGGATTCGCATCAACTGGTGGCAATTATAATAAACACCAATTCTTAGGTTACCAAGTTCAACAAGGGCGATATCCGGTATAACGATTCAACATAGAATATAGTTTCAATTATTTGTGTCTATTTTGTAAATCATTTTCAAATCTGCATGTATTCTCATCTCAAAAATATTAGATATTAAAAATGGGACTATAACTCACTTTCACAGATTTTTCCTTCGTCGGGAAAATAAGACTTGGCCACGGGTCGATTCACGAACCTATAACAAATATGTACATATATATCAAAGTATGATTGAAATATATTCACAACATTTTTTTATTACGTTTTTATGATTTAAGTTTGTTAAGTTAGCAGTCCTCGTTAGTAACCTACAACTAGTTGTCCACAGTTAGATGTACAGAAATAAATCAATATATATTATCTTGAATTAATCCACGACCCAGTGTATACAAGTCACAGGCTAGATCACAACTCAAAGTATATATATTATTTTGGAATCAACCTCAACCCTGTATAGCTAACTCAAGCATTATTGCATATAGAGTGTCTATGGTTGTTCTGAAATATATATATAGATGGGTCGATATGATATGTCAAAACATTGTATACGTATCTATGGTATCCCAAGATTACATAATATGTATAATACAATATAAATTGAAATGTCCCGTTCTTATTGATTAAAAACGTTCCATATTAATTGATTTCGTTGCGAGGTTTTGACCTCTATATGAGACGTTTTTCAAAGACTGCATTCATTTTAAAACAAACCATAACCTTTATTTCATCAATAAAGGTTTAAAAAGCTTTACGTAGATTATCAAATAATGATAATCTAAAATATCCTGTTTACACGCGACCATTACATAATGGTTTACAATACAAATATGTTACAACGAAATAAGTTTCTTGAATGCAGTTTTTACACAACATCATACAAGCATGGACTCCAAATCTCGTCCTTATTTAAGTATGCGACAGCGGAAGCTCTTATTAATCACCTGAGAATAAACATGCTTAAAACGTCAACAAAAATGTTGGTGAGTTATAGGTTTAACCTATATATTATCAAATCATAATAATAGACCACAAGATTTCATATTTCAATACACATCCCATACATAGAGATAAAAATCATTCATATGGTGAACACCTGGTAACCGACATTAACAAGATGCATATATAAGAATATCCCCATCATTCCGGGACACCCTTCGGATATGATATAAATTTTGAAGTACTAAAGCATCCGGTACTTTGAATGGGGTTTGTTAGGCCCAATAGATCTATCTTTAGGATTCGCGTCAATTAGGGTGTCTGTTCCCTAATTCTTAGATTACCAGACTTAATAAAAAGAGGCATATTCGATTTCGATAATTCAACCATAGAATGTAGTTTCACGTACTTGTGTCTATTTTGTAAATCATTTATAAAACCTGCATGTATTCTCATCCCAAAATATTAGATTTTAAAAGTGGGACTATAACTCACTTTCACAGATTTTTACTTCGTCGGGAAGTAAGACTTGGCCACTGGTTGATTCACGAACCTATAACAATATATACATATATATCAAAGTATGTTCAAAATATATTTACAACACTTTTAATATATTTTGATGTTTTAAGTTTATTAAGTCAGCTGTCCTCGTTAGTAACCTACATCTAGTTGTCCACAGTTAGATGTACAGAAATAAATCGATAAATATTATCTTGAATCAATCCACGACCCAGTGTATACGTATCTCAGTATTGATCACAACTCAAACTATATATATTTTGGAATCAACCTCAACCCTGTATAGCTAACTCCAACATTCACATATACAGTGTCTATGGTTGTTCCGAAATATATATAGATGTGTCGACATGATAGGTCGAAACATTGTATACGTGTCTATGGTATCTCAAGATTACATAATATACAATACAAGTTGATTAAGTTATGGTTGAAATAGATTTGTTACCAATTTTCACGTAGCTAAAATGAGAAAAATTATCCAATCTTGTTTTACCCATAACTTCTTCATTTTAAATCCGTTTTGAGTGAATCAAATTGCTATGGTTTCATATTGAACTTTATTTTATGAATCTAAACAGAAAAAGTATAGGTTTAAAGTCAGAAAAATAAGTTACAAGTCATTTTTGTAAAGGTAGTCATTTCAGTCGAAAGAACGACGTCTAGATGACCATTTTAGAAAACATACTTCCACTTTGAGTTTAACCATAATTTTTGGATATAGTTTCATGTTCATAATAAAAATCATTTTCTCAGAATAACAACTTTTAAATCAAAGTTTATCATAGTTTTTAATTAACTAACCCAAAACAGCCCGCGGTGTTACTACGACGGCGTAAATCCGGTTTTACGGTGTTTTTCGTGTTTCCAGGTTTTAAATCATTAAGTTAGCATATCATATAGATATAGAACATGTGTTTAGTTGATTTTAAAAGTCAAGTTAGAAGGATTAACTTTTATTTGCGAACAAGTTTAGAATTAACTAAACTATGTTCTAGTGATTACAAGTTTAAACCTTCGAATAAGATAGCTTTATATGTATGAATCGAATGATGTTATGAACATCATTACTACCTCAAGTTCCTTGGATAAACCTACTGGAAATGAGAAAAATAGATCTAGCTTCAAAGGATCCTTGGATGGCTTGAAAGTTCTTGAAGCAGAATCATGACACGAAAACAATTTCAAGTAAGATTTCCACTCGAAATAAGATTGTTATAGTTATAGAAATTGAATTAAAGTTTGAATATGATTAATACCTTGTATTAGAAAGATAACCTACTGTAAGTAACAAAGGTTTCTTGATCTTGGATGATTACTTGGAATGGATTTAGAAAACTTGGAAGTAAATTTGCAATCTTGGAAGTATTCTTGATTTTATGAAACTAGAACTTTTAGAATTTATGAAGAACACTTAGAACTTGAAGATATAACTTGAGAGAGATCAATTAGATGAAGAAAATTGAAGAATGAAAGTGTTTGTAGGTGTTTTTGGTCGTTGGTGTATGGATTAGATATAAAGGATATGTAATTTTGTTTTCATGTAAATAAGTCATGAATGATTACTCATATTTTTGTAATTTTATGAGATATTTCATGCTAGTTGCCAAATGATGGTTCCCACATGTGTTAGGTGACTCACATGGGCTACTAAGAGCTGATCATTGGAGTGTATATACCAATAGTACATACATCTAAAAGCTGTGTATTGTATGAGTACGAATACGGGTGCATACGAGTAGAATTGTTGATGAAACTGAACGAGGATGTAATTGTAAGCATTTTTGTTAAGTAGAAGTATTTTGATAAGTGTCTTGAAGTCTTTCAAAAGTGTATGAATACATATTAAAACACTACAAGTATATACATTTTAACTGAGTCGTTAAGTCATCGTTAGTCGTTACATGTAAATGTTGTTTTGAAACCTTTAGGTTAACGATCTTGTTGAATGTTGTTAACCCATTGTTTATTATGACAAATGAGATGTTAAATTGTTATATTATCATGATATTATGATATATAATATATCTTAGTATGATATATATACAGTTAAATGTTGTTACAACGATAATCGTTACATATATGTCTCGTTTCGAAATCATTAAGTTAGTAGTCTTATTTTTACATATGTATTTCATTGTTAATACACTTAATAATATATTTACTTATCATTTAACATAATTAACCAAGTGTATCAATATCTTAATATGATTCATATGTACCTAGTAAGACGTTGTTATAACGATAATCGTTATATATATCGTTTTCGAGTTTCTTAAATTAATAGTCTCATTTTTATGTATATAACTCATTGTTAAAATACCTAATGAGATACATACTTATAATAAAATCATGTTAACTATATATATAACCATATATATGTCATCGTATAGTTTTTACAAGTTTTAACGTTCGTGAATCACCGGTCAACATGGGTGGTCAAATGTCTATATGAAACCTATTTCAATTAATCAAGTCTTAACAAGTTTGATTACTTAACATGTTGGAAACACTTAATCATGTAAATAACAATTTCATTTAATATATATATAAACATGGAAAAGTTCGGGTCACTACAGTACCTACTCGTTAAATAAATTTCGTCCCGAAATTTTAAGCAGTTGGAGGTGTTGACGTATCTTCTGGAAATAAATGCGGTTATTTCTTCTTCATCTGATCTTCACGCTCCCAGGTGAACTCGGGTCCTCTACGAGCATTCCATCGAACCTTAACAATCGGTATCTTGTTTTGTTTAAGTCTCTTAACCTCACGATCCATTATTTCGACGGGTTCTTCAATGAATTGAAGTTTTTCATTGATTTGGATTTCGTCCAACGGAATAGTGAGATCTTCTTTAGCAAAACATTTCTTCAAATTTGAGAAGTGGAAAGTGTTATGTACAACCGCGAGTTGTTGAGGTAGCTCCAGTTGGTAAGCTACTGGTCCGACACGATCTATAATCTTGAATGGTCCAATGTACCTTGGATTTAGTTTCCCCCGTTTACCAAATCGAACAACGCCTTTCCAAGGTGAAACCTTAAGCATGACCATTTCTCCAATTTCAAACTCTATATCTTTTCTTTTACTGTCCGCGTAGCTCTTTTGTCGACTCTGGGCGGTTTTCAATCTTTGTTGAATTTGGATGATTTTCTCGGTAGTTTCTTGTATTATCTCTGGACCCATAATCTGTCTATCCCCCACTTCACTCCAACAAATCGGAGACCTAAACTTTCTACCATAAAGTGCTTCAAACGGCCATCTCAATGCTTGAATGGTAGCTATTGTTGTAGGAAAATTCTGCTAATGGTAGATGTCGATCCCAACTGTTTCCGGAATCAATAACACAAGCTCGTAGCATGTCTTCAAGTGTTTGTATCGTCCTTTTGCTCTGCCCATCAGTTTGTGGATGATAGGCAGTACGCATGTCTAGACGAGTTCCCAATGCTTGCTGTAATGTCTGCCAGAATCTTGAAATAAATCCGCCATCCCTATCAGAGATAATAGAGATTGGTATTCCATGTCTGGAGACGACTTCCTTCAAATACAGTCGTGCTAACTTCTCCATCTTGTCATCTTCTCTTATTGGCAGGAAGTGTGCTGACTTGGTGAGACGATCAACTATTACCCAAATAGTATCATAACCACTTGCAGTCCTTGGCAATTTAGTAATGAAATCCATGGTAATGTTTTCCCATTTCCATTCCGGGATTTCAGGTTGTTGTAGTAGACCTGCTGGTTTCTGATGTTCAGCTTTGACCTTAGAACACGTCAAACATTCTCCTACATATTTAGCAATATCGGCTTTCATACCTGGCCACCAAAAATGTTTCTTAAGATCCTTGTACATCTTCCCCGTTCCAGGGTGTATTGAGTATCTGGTTTTATGAGCTTCTCTAAGTACCATTTCTCTCATATCTCCAAATTTTGGTACCCAAATTCCTTCAGCCCTATACCAGGTTCCGTCTTCCCGAATATTAAGATGCTTCTCCTATCCTTTGGGTATTTCATCCTTTAAATTTCTCTCTTTTAAAACTCCTTGTTGCGCCTCCTTTATTTGAGTAGTACGGTTAGTGTGAATCATTATATTCATAGATTTTACTTGAATGGGTTCTCTGTCCTTTCTGCTCAAAGCGTCGGCTACCACATTTGCCTTCCCCGGGTGGTAACGAATCTCAAAGTCGTAATCATTCAACAATTCAATCCACCTACGCTGCCTCATATTCAGTTGTTTCTGATTAAATATGTGTTGAAGACTTTTGTGGTCGGTATATATAATACTTTTGACCCCATATAAGTAGTGCCTCCGAGTCTTTAATGCAAAAACAACCGCGCCTAATTCCAAATCATGCGTCATATAATTTTGCTCGTGAATCTTCAATTGTCTAGACGCATAAGCAATCACCTTCGTCCGTTGCATTAATACACAACCGAGACCTTGCTTTGATGCGTCACAATAAATCACAAAATTATCATTCCCTCCAGGCAATGAAAATATAGGTGCCGTAGTTAGCTTTTTATTCAATAATTGAAACGCCTTCTCTTGTTCATCCTTCCATTCAAATTTCTTCCCTTTATGCGTTAATGCAGTCAAGGGTTTTGCTATTTTGGAGAAATCTTGGATGAATCTTCTGTAGTAACCAGCCAATCCTAAAAATTGACGTATATGCTTCGGAGTTTTTGGGGTTTCCCACTTTTCAACGGTTTCGATCTTTGCCGGGTCCACCTGGATACCTTCTTTGTTCACTATGTGACTGAGGAATTGAACTTCTTCCAACCAAAATGCACACTTTGAAAACTTAGCGTACACTTTTTCTTTCCTCAATACTTCTAGCACTTTTCTCAAATGTTCTTCATGCTCTTGATCATTCTTTGAGTAAATAAGTATGTCATCGATGAAAACAATGACAAACTTGTCAAGATATGGCCCACACACTCGGTTCATAAGGTCCATGAACACAGCTGGTGCATTAGTCAATCCAAACGGCATAACCATAAACTCGTAATGACCATAACGCGTCCTAAAAGCAGTTTTTGGAATATCATCTCCCTTTACTCGCATTTGATGATATCCAGAACGTAAATCGATCTTCGAATAAACTGACGAGCCTTGTAGTTGATCAAATAAGTCGTCAATTCTCGGCAGTGGATAACGGTTTTTGATGGTAAGTTTGTTCAACTCTCTGTAGTCAATACACAACCTAAATGTACCATCCTTCTTCTTGACAAACAAAACAGCAGCTCCCCATGGTGATGTGCTTGGTCGAATGAAACCACGTTCTAATAGTTCTTGCAGTTGGCTTTACAGTTCTTTCATCTCGCTTTGTGCGATTCTATAAGGAGCACGAGCTATTGGTGCAGCTCCTGGTACAAGATCTATTTGAAATTCAACAGATCGATGTGGAGGTAGTCCCGGTAATTCTTTCGAAAATACATCGGGAAATTCTTTTGCGACGGGAACATCATTGATGCTCTTTTCTTCAGTTTGTACTTTCTCGACTTGTGCTAGAACAGCATAGTAACCTTTTCTTATTAGTTTTTGTGCCTTCAAATTACTAATAAGATGTAGCTTCATGTTGCCCTTTTCTCCGTACACCATTAAGGGTTCTCCTTCTTCTCGTACAATGCGAATTGCATTTTTATAAAATACGATCTCTGCTTTCACCTTCTTCAGCCAGTCCATGCCAACTATTACATCAAAACTCCCTAACTCTACTGGTATCAAATCAATCTTAAATATTTCGCTACCCAGTTTAATTTCTCGATTCCGGCATATATTATCTGCTGAAATTAATTTACCGTTTGCTAATTCGAGTAAAAATTTACTATCCAACGGCGTCAATGGACAACTTAATTTAGCACAAAAATCTCTACTCATATAGCTTCTATCCGCACCCGAATCAAATAAAACGTAAGCAGATTTATTGTCAATAAGAAACGTACCCGTAACAAGCTCCGGGTCTTCCTGTGCCTCTGCCGCATTAATATTGAAAACTCTTCCGCGGCCTTGTCCATTCGTGTTCTCCTGGTTCGGGCAATTTCTAATAATGTGGCCCGGTTTTCCACATTTATAACAAACTACATTGGCATAACTTGCTCCGACACTACTTGCTCCGCCATTACTCGTTCCGACACCATTTGTGTGACGACCCAGAAATTTCCGACCAAATTTAAACTTTAATCTTTATATTATTCCGACACGATAAGCAAAGTTTGTTAAGTTAAATCTCAAGAATTTTAAACTGTGTTCATACATTCATTATAACCTCGACCAAATTTCGACGATTCACAAAACGTTATATATAAATAGATATGTATATGTATATATATATATTATAACTTGAGAATATTAATAAAGTATTAAATGTATAATACTTTACACGAACGTATTTGTTTCAATATGATTTTTGACGAAATTAAAAAAAATATATTAAATGATTGAATTATCAGAAACATTGAATTATGATTACAAGTCTCTGTTGAGAGGTCCACTATGATTTGAGAAAATCTATTCCTCTTAACGATATTCAGAATAATTTGTAAAGCTACTTATAAATAAAAACAAAAAGTGTCATTTACGAAAGTTAGACAAAAGTTAGTGGAGAATTGGTTTCCATAATATTCTATTAATCTATTTTCAAACGTACAAAGACGTTTTCAGTTTAAAAAGAACTTTATTATTAAAACGTATATAACTTTTATAAATATCTAGAATCACTTTTGACAACTCATTACTTAACCAGTATAATAAATATAACGATATTTATATTTTATTTCATTAAATATATATATATATATATATATATATATATATATATATATATATATATATATATATAACGATTTAAATTAATATTATATATATTTATACGAGTATTATACATACATAGTTTTTATACTTTAACTTTACTTTACTTTTACTTTACTTTAACTTTAATAATTCACTTTAATAATTCATACTTTAATAATTCACTTTAATAATTCATACTTTAATAATTCACTTTAATAATTCATACTTTAATAATTCACTTTAATAATTCATACTTTAATAATTCATACTTTAATAATTCACTTTAATAATTCATACTTTAATAATTCATACTTTAATAATTTACTTTAATAATTCAAAAATCTATTATAAATAGAATTAAATAGGTTTCATTATTTCATAGAAACTTGAAAATATATTTCTCTAAACTCTCTCAATCGATTTATATATATATATATATATATATATATATATATATATATATATATATATATATATGCTCTGTATTATTTCAAGATATTATTAGTATACATAAAATATTACGACGGAGTACTGTCCGAGTGATTTCAAAATAGTTTTTGTGAATGAGTCGAAGCTAAGGAAATTATGGGTTATAGCTATGGAGGTGATGGGTATGGTTCATGGGTATGCTCGTGAGGTCAATCTAGTGTTTATCATCTCCGTTGCGTCTACGTACTTTTCTGCAATATTGAATCTCAATATTGATACGTTCGTGAATCCGAGGCCAACCTTGCACTTGTTAAATGACGTTATATGTATTTTTACTACGAAATACAGTATTGTGAGTTTCATTTGCTCCCTTTTATATATATTTTTGGGACTGAGAATACATGCGCTGTTTTTATAAATGTTTTACGAAATAGGCACAAGTACTAAAACTAATTCTACGTGGGTTTAAACCAGAAATATACCCTTAGCTTGGTAACATTAAACTACTTGTCTATGTACGGTAGGCGCGAATCCTAAAGATAGATCTATTGGGCCTGACAAACCCCATCCTGACTATGGGATGCTTTAGTACTTCGAGGTTATTTTAAACACACCTGATCTGGTGTACTTCAGAGGGTAAAACATGAACGTTAAGGCTTGTTACCGGGTGCCTACAACTTATAGAATACTTTTATACACTTGCGAGTGTACATATATTTATAAACGGAAATCTTGTGGTCTATTAATATATTGAAATGATTGTTATGATAAACCTATGAACTCACCAACCTTTTGGTTGACACTTTAAAGCATGTTTATTCTCAGGTATTAAAGAAATCTTCCGCTGTGCACTAGCTCATTTTAAGGATATTACTTGGAGTCATTCATGACATATTTTGAAAGACGTTGCATTCGAGTCATTGAGTTCATCAAGATTATTATTAAGCCAATTATAGTTGGATGTATTATGAAATGGTGTGCATGCCGTCAACTTTCGTTGTAAAGAAAGTTTGTCTTTTAAAAACGAATGCAATGTTTGTAAAATGTATCATATAGAGGTCAAATACCTCGCGATGTAATCAACTATTGTGAATCGTTTATAATGTATATGAACGGGTCATTTCAGTTGGTATCAGAGCGGTGGTCTTAGCGAACCAGGTCTGCATTAATGTGTCTAACTGATAGTCGTTAGGATGCATTAGTGAGTCTGGACTTCGACCGTGTCTGCATGTCAAAAGTTTTGTTCATCATTTTTGTCGGAAATTACCTGCTTATCATTCTTAGTCTAGACACATCTTATTGCATTGATTGCATGAATAGTGTATAGACAAAATTCATATCTTAGCGTATCTGCTAATTCATATCTTAGCGTATCTGTTACTGTAAACTTTTCCTGACATATTCCGTAAATTCCTTCATAATCTACGAAACCTTTTGCTCTATATAATTAGAATACCACCCGATAGCCGGAAAATCATTTCATATCGAAAAATTCTTTATTCAATCGTACGAAATGGAATTCGTCATTAGTTCAAGTCCCTCGGATTCCGAAATGGAATCCCACTCAAGTTCCGAAAGCAGTGTGACCAGAATGGATCAACCAATTAGTCATCATCTATTCTGGATGAATTGGGGATGGGTTCGTAGCCTCCTTAATCATTGGAGACAAGAAGAAGGTGATCCCTTCCATCCACCACATTGCCCTCTTGGCGAAGAACCTGAAGCACTTACCGGCAAAACTATCCAAAACACCATTTTCTCTCTTATTTCTAGAGTATCTTGTCACGATTACATACTACACCAAATTCTAGATTTTATTTATCCGCTCGTCCGAACCGACAATCACCCCGGTGTAATAGAAGAAGTCAACGAGCTTCGCGCTCGGGTAGTGGCTTTGGAGAATATGGTGCAAAGGTTACAAACACCAGCAGCAGCACCAGCAGCATAAACAGTACCACCATCAGCAACACCAACAGTACCATCACCACCACCAACAACAACATCCACATCCCACACCGCAACATCACAATCTGTATCTCAAACATCAACGTCATACGCCCTGTAAATATCCAGGAATATCAACAACAACAAACGATGAAGTATTAATTCATAAACTTCATTGAAGAGATATCTCTGCGGCAGTTATGTAATCTCCAAAATCTTAGAGATTATTTAATTCTGACCGTAAATCGGATGAGTGAACAGAGATGGTAGAGTAGAAACTTTGATCGAAAATGGTGTATGATTTACAAGCTAGAATTGTTTTACCAACAGCATCAACAGGACCGTAGCATCATCAACACAGTCAGTACCGTCAGTATCCTCAGAATCAACAGCACCTGTAACATCACAAACTCTATCAGTTCAAGAATCATTGTGGATATCATTACGAATCAACAACAAATATATTGTATCAACGAGTTATGAAGTATTAACTCATTTCCAATCGAAAGATTTATATGTATATTTTATATGTATAAATTTTTAAACCATAATAAATCTTCCCGTACTAAGCTATTATGTGTGAATCATAACTACTCAGTTAATTCATATTACAAATATGCAATGATGTACGTCCTTCGTCCGCAACTTAACCATCATTAATTACAATCTCTGTCTCAATTCAATAAAAATCCAATACATAATAAATCAAGTGTATTATTCGAATATATGTTTGATTTTACACTTTCATCATCGATGTACTCGAAACTTTTCAAATAACATCATTCGTACTTTGCGAAGTTCACAAGAATTTCACGAAAACCAACAAATAACAAAGTAATGATTCATAATTTTAATATTATTGAAGAAATACTTATGCAATTTATAAAGTTTTAGGGATTACTCAATTCTAGTTCCAACCATAAAACAAATGAGTTTAATTTAATATTAACTCATTAAATCTATATTACATCTAAAAAAAATATACACATATATTTTCATAAAGACTGTAATAAACTTCTTTTGTACAAAATATTAATTGTGAAATTTTTTTTTAACGGGTAGGTAATACCCGAGAGATATATAAATTCACAATTAATATATTACATTTTTCGAAACTGATTCAGCAATCATCAACTATACTCCCTACTTTCACAACAATATCCATTCTTTCATATAAATCAAAACAATCATACTCATTCAAATTCAATTACATATTCTGATTTTGAAATCGCATAATTCAATTCAAAATATAACCAGTATCATCACTCTTAGATTCCTATATCTTTCAAAGCTATACTTTGACTTCAAAACTGTGTTAGAACATCATATGTATTAACGATTACAATATGTGCTCAAACCTTTCGAAATTCCTGAAGACACTTCAACTAAGGAACAATCGAGATGATGATCCAACCACATGTTACCCACAGTTATACACCTGAAAAACTCTCAAAACCCAAGTCATAGTTCGACACGTATCCGTGTTAGACCCTTTGGCATTTACTAGCTAAAATAACTTTTCAATTCTGTTTCAAAATAGACAGTTTTGTCACATCTCCAGCAAGTCAACTTCGACTTCTCAATCAAAACAGTCTTATTATAACCTCGATAGATACGTTGCCCTTTCGCCAACGTTACCGGGAAATCGTTTATATTCACCACATTAGCAATAAACTTACCAACAACTTCACTGATCTTTGACTTTCAAAAAAAAAAAATCATTATAATTATCGAAACCCTATCATATACTCATTCGTACCTTATAACAAGAATTTCCATACCAATTATTGAGAATCAGCAATCAGTATTTTGAAACCTCGCAGCATGTCTACATCAACAATTACATATACACACAACGTCTACCTCCAAGACTTACATTCTTTGAATGAGAAATTTCTGAAAAACACCCTAAACTGCGAACCAGTTCTCGAAATTTTGAAAAATGTTGATGAAGCAGCAAAAACTGTAAACGACCTTAACAGTAAAAAGTTGGATGATAAAGGATAGTATATTGGCAAAGCTCAGAAAAAGAGAAGCTTTGGAACTGAAAAACGGATTAAGCAAAGTATGAAGGAGGCTGTGGACAAATCACAAAGGCTGAACCTGCTTTCATAGAATCCAAATGATTCAGTACTTGCTGAAGTCATTAACGAATACCTTGCTCCTGACTCTAAACCCCTGCGGGCAATATCCTTCATCATCCTCTGATATTAGACATTCTAAGATATCATCGTATCTTTCATTATAAATATCATCCATACTTCTGAAGATATTTTTATAATTATTCTTATCTTAAATCATTTACCTCTTCGCGCTATCTGTATTATATCATAAAAGAAACTATTTTAGTTTCTAAATTCTGAAACATTCGAGTTTAAAATAGGAATATTCTTGAAGAAGTGTTGGGAGCTGAGCATGAGTTAGTATAATATAATGACACTTGATCAACGTGATTATATTACAGTAATTCATGCTGAGTTTCTAAATGGAACATGATGATTCACAGATCATAACGTTATCATGTGCTATGTTACACGACTCTTGTATTCTCTTTGATCTCTAAATATCAAGAAAATATTTCTTGATGATTCGGCCTTTTTCGAGGTATTCTGGTAATTTGACAAGTCAAGATCGTGCCATTACAATTTCCTTCCTAGAACATTAACAATGTTCTTTCCGAAATTTATATCTGCGAATTCTGGACCATTACAAGCGGTGCTTAATCGCAAGAAGAAGAAACGAAAGGACAAAGCTCCGAACTAGAAATGGGAGTATAAATCATAGCAAATAGAAGAGAGCATTAACTGTGGATGACAATGATTATAGAAGAAGCAAGGACTTTGAAATATAAGGGAAGATATAAAACCCAACAACAACTCAGAAATCACAAACTGTATATATCAATGCATATAGCAATATAAAGACACGGGGGAACTAAAAACACTATAAAACCAAGAGTATAGTAGAAGTAAATAGATTCTTCCGGAGGCAGATGAAAAAGAAGAGCGACAGATATGAAAGTGAGGAGTATATCAAGAATCGGCACTGGATGAAGCATATTGACAAATACTTTAAAATATGAGTTGAGAAGGTGTGAGTTGTAAGAAAACAAATGAGGTGGATTTATAGTGAAATATCCGACAGAGAAATCAAAATGGATTATCGCATTAATTCGAAGAGGATCATAATTTCCTTAATCGCCGAATAATCAAATCCAATATAGATTACAAAGATTTTCTTTTCGGAGATCAATCGTGATGACGTCAAAAGATACGACGAATCACTATTATCTTATTTCATTCATTTACGATAACTTCACTCACACGCTTCGAGTAATCGAATTATTTTATCCATTCTTCTTGAACATGATAAAACTCTATAATCGTTATAATAACATTCTCATTTTTAGTCATGACGACCTCTATCAAATTTCGGGGACGAAATTTCTTTAACGGGTAGGTACTGTGACGACCCGAAAATTTCCGACCAAATTTAAACTTTAATCTTTATATTATTCCGACACGATAAGCAAAGTTTGTTAAGTTAAATCTCAAGAATTTTAAACTGTGTTCATACATTCATTATAACCTCGACCAAATTCCGACGATTCACGAAACGTTATATATAAATAGATATGTATATGTATATATATATATTATAACTTGAGAATATTAATAAAGTATTAAATGTATAATACTTTACACGAACGTATTTGTTTCAATATGATTTTTGACGAAATTAAAAAAAATATATTAAATGATTGAATTATCAGAAACATTGAATTATGATTACAAGTCTCTGTTGAGAGGTCCACTATGATTTGAGAAAATCTATTCCTCTTAACGATATTCAGAATAATTTGTAAAGCTACTTATAAATAAAAACAAAAAGTGTCATTTACAAAAGTTAGACAAAAGTTAGTGGAGAATTGGTTTCCATAATATTCTATTAATCTATTTTCAAACGTACAAAGACGTTTTTAGTTTAAAAAGAACTTTATTATTAAAACGTATATAACTTTTATAAATATCTAGAATCACTTTTGACAACTCATTACTTAACCAGTATAATAAATATAACGATATTTATATTTTATTTCATTAAATATATATATATATATATATATATATAACGATTTAAATTAATATTATATATATTTATACGAGTATTATACATACATAGTTTTTATACTTTAACTTTATCTTTACTTTACTTTTACTTTACTTTAACTTTAACTTTAATAATTCACTTTAATAATTCATACTTTAATAATTCACTTTAATAATTCATACTTTAATAATTCACTTTAATAATTCATACTTTAATAATTCACTTTAATAATTCATACTTTAATAATTCACTTTAATAATTCATACTTTAATAATTCACTTTAATAATTCATACTTTAATAATTCATACTTTAATAATTTACTTTAATAATTCAAAAATCTATTATAAATAGAATTAAATAGGTTTCATTATTTCATAGAAACTTGAAAATATATTTCTCTAAACTCTCTCAATCGATTTATATATATATATATATATATATATATATATATATATATATATATATATATATATATATATATATATGCTCTGTATTATTTCAAGATATTATTATTATACATAAAATATTACGACGGAGTACTGTCCGAGTGATTTCAAAATAGTTTTTGTGAATGAGTCGAAGCTAAGGAAATTATGGGTTATAGCTATGGAGGTGATGGGTATGGTTCATGGGTATGCTCGTGAGGTCAATATAGTGTTTATCATCTCCGTTGCGTCTACGTACTTTTCTGCAATATTGAATCTCAATATTGATACGTTCGTGAATCCGAGGCCAACCTTGCACTTGTTAAATGACGTTATATGTATTTTTACTACGAAATACAGTATTGTGAGTTTCATTTGCTCCCTTTTATATATATTTTTGGGACTGAGAATACATGCGCTGTTTTTATAAATGTTTTACGAAATAGGCACAAGTACTAAAACTAATTCTACGTGGGTTTAAACCAGAAATATACCCTTAGCTTGGTAACATTAAACTACTTGTCTATGTACGGTAGGCGCGAATCCTAAAGATAGATCTATTGGGCCTGACAAACCCCATCCTGACTATGGGATGCTTTAGTACTTCGAGGTTATTTTAAACACACCTGATCTGGTGTACTTCAGAGGGTAAAACATGAACGTTAAGGCTTGTTACCGGGTGCCTACAACTTATAGAATACTTTTATACACTTGCGAGTGTACATATATTTATAAACGGAAATCTTGTGGTCTATTAATATATTGAAATGATTGTTATGATAAACCTATGAACTCACCAACCTTTTGGTTGACACTTTAAAGCATGTTTATTCTCAGGTATTAAAGAAATCTTCCGCTGTGCACTAGCTCATTTTAAGGATATTACTTGGAGTCATTCATAACATATTTTGAAAGACGTTGCATTCGAGTCATTGAGTTCATCAAGATTATTATTAAGCTAATTATAGTTGGATGTATTATGAAATGGTGTGCATGCCGTCAACTTTCGTTGTAAAGAAAGTTTGTCTTTTAAAAACGAATGCAATGTTTGTAAAATGTATCATATAGAGGTCAAATACCTCGCGATGTAATCAACTATTGTGAATCGTTTATAATGTATATGAACGGGTCCTTTCAATTTGTTCCTTTTGTTCTGTTAACCCCTGGTCCGTAGACCTCACACTTCGCCGCGCTATGACCATTTCTTTTATACTTGTTGCAAAATTTGGTGCAGAACCCCGAGTGATACTTTTCACACCTTTGGCATAGCTGCTTCTGATTGTTGTTGTTGTTGCGGTTGTTATTGTTGTTGGGATGATTGTTGTAGTTGTTGTTGTTGTTGTTGTTGTTGTTGTTGTTGTTGTTGTTGTTGTTGTTGTTGTTGTTGTTGTTGTATTGGTGATTCTTATCACCGTTTTCCTCCCACTTTCTTTTGACTTGCTTCACATTGGCCTCTTCAGCCGTCTGTTCTTTAATTATTTCCTCAATCTGGTTCACTAGTTTGTGAGCCATTCTACATGCCTGTTGTATGGAGGCGGGCTCGTGTGAACTTATATCTTCTTGGATTCTTTCCGGTAATCCTTTCACAAACGCGTCGATCTTCTCTTCCTCATCTTCGAACGCTCCCGGACACAATAGGCTCAATTTTGTGAATCGTCTTTCGTACGTGGTAATATCAAATCCTTGGGTTCGTAACCCTCTAAGTTCTGTCTTGAGCTTATTGACCTCGGTTCTGGGACGGTACTTCTCGTTCATCAAGTGCTTGAATGCTGACCACTGTAGTGCGTACGCATCATCTTGTCCCACTTGCTCTAGATAGGTATTCCACCATGTTAACGCAGAACCTATGAAGGTATGCGTAGCGTACTTTACTTTGTCCTCTTCAGTACACTTACTTATGGCAAACACCGATTCGACCTTCTCAGTCCACCGTTTCAATCCGATCGGTCCTTCGGTTCCATCAAATTCCAAAGGTTTGCAGGCAGTGAATTCTTTGTAGGTGCATCCTACACGATTTCCTGTACTGCTAGATCTAAGGTTATTGTTGGTATGTAACGCAACCTGTACTGCGGCTATGTTTGAAGCTAGAAAAGTACGGAATTCCTCTTCATTCATATTCACGGTGTGTCGAGTAATCGGTGCCATTTCCTTCAAAATTCAAATGGAACAAGTTAATCATACAGAATATTAAGAGTAGTTAATAGTATTTCGTAGCATAATATGAACTCATTTATAAAAGCTTTTTCTTCATATTAGCGTTTTATAAGTTTAAATTCGGGTAGTACCTACCCGTTAAGTTCATACTTAGTAGCTAATATACAATTCAACTACTACAATTCTATATGAAAAACTGATTATAATAATATTTCGCGTTCAAACTTTTATACAATATTTTACAAACTTACAATACCGCTTATTTTACATAAAGCATGAAATATAGCACACAATAACTTTGATACAAGATAGTTGTGAAGATAATTCTAGCTAGTACACAAGTCGTTCAGCAAAGGCAATAAAGACACGTAATTCATACGTCTAGAAATAAGTCATGCATTCTGGTTTTACTAGGACTACTTCTTATCCTTGGTCTTGTGGAACATAACCATTATGGCCATTGATAAGACAGCGTGTTGTAACGTCGTCAAAGGAACGAGGGTTACGTAATGACCAACAGTCTCGTAATAACCTAAAAACCTCATTTCTTACCCCAATTACCGACTCCGTCACTTGTGGGAACGTTTTGTTTAATAGCTGTAGCCCGATGTTCTTTTTCTCACTTTGGTGAGAAGCGAACATTACTAACCCGTAAGCATAGCATGCTTCTTTATGTTGCATGTTAGCCGCTTTTTCTAAATCATGATGTCCTATATTCGGATACATTGAGTCAAAATAATTTCTTAACCCGTTGCGTAAAATAGCATTTGGGTTCCCCGCAATATATGCGTCAAAGTGAACACATCGTAACTTATGGGTTTCCCAATGTGATATCCCCCATCTTTCAAACGAAAGTCTCTTATAAACCAAGACATTCTTGGAACGTTCTTCGAATGTCTTACAAACTGATTTCGCCGTAAATAGTTGTGCCGAAGAATTCTGACCGACTCTAGACAAGATTTCATCAATCATGTCTCCGGGTAGGTCTCTTAAAATATTGGGTTGTCTATCCATTTTGTGTTTTTATACTGTAAAATAGACAAGAGTTAGATTCATAAAAAAAAATACTTATTAATACAAGCAATTTTTACATATATCATAAAGCATAAGCACACTATATTACATATATTACACCACACGAATACAACTATCTTATTCCGACTCGCTCGTTTCTTCTTCTTCGGTTTTGGTTCGTTTTGCCAAGTTTCTAGGGATATATGATGTTCCCCTAATACGAGCTGTCGTTTTCCACAACGGTTTAGAAAAACCTGGTGGTTTAGAGGTTCCCGGGTCATTGTTACAACTTAAGGGCTTCGGGGGTTGACGATACATATAAAGTTCATCGGGGTTGGAATTAGATTTCTCTATTTTTATGCCCTTTCCCTTATTATTTTCTTTTGCCTTTTTAAATTCAGTTGGGGTAATTTCTATAACATCATCGGAATTCTGGTCGGAATCTGATTCATCGGAGAATTGGTAATCCTCCCAATATTTTGCTTCATTGGCAGAAACACCATTGACCATAATTAACCTTGGTCGATTGGTTGAGAATTTTCTTTTACTTAACCGTTTTATTATTTCCCCCACCGGTTCTATTTCCTCCTCCGGTTCCTCCTCTTTCGGCTCTGATTCTTCTTCCGGTTCTGATTCTTCTTCCAGTTCCTCTTCGGGAACTTGTGAGTCAGTCCAATATATATTCGACTATTCGTTATTATTAGGTGAGTCAATGGGATTTGTGCTAGAGGTAGACATCTATCACACAATATCAAACATGTTAAGAGATTAATATATCACATAATATATACATGTTAAAAATATATAGTTTCCAACAAAATTTGTTAAGCAATCATTTTTCAAGTAAACACGGTCGAAGTCCAGACCCACTAATGCATCCTAACAAACTCGATAAGACACACTAATGCAAATTTTCTGGTTCTCTAAGACCAACGCTCGAATACCAACTGAAATGTCCCGTTCTTATTGATTAAAAACGTTCCATATTAATTGATTTCGTTGCGAGGTTTTGACCTCTATATGAGTCATTTTTCAAAGACTGCATTCATTTTAAAACAAACCATAACCTTTATTTCATCAATAAAGGTTTAAAAAGCTTTACGTAGATTATCAAATAATGATAATCTAAAATATCCTGTTTACATGCGACCATTACATAATGGTTTACAATACAAATATGTTACAACGAAATAAGTTTCTTGAATGCAGTTTTTACACAATATCATACAAGCATGGACTCCAAATCTCGTCCTTATTTAATTATGCGATAGCGGAAGCTCTTAATAATCACCTGAGAATAAACATGCTTAAAACGTCAACAAAAATGTTGGTGAGTTATAGGTTTAACCTATATATTATCAAATCATAATAATAGACCACAAGATTTCATATTTCAATACACATCCCATACATAGAGATAAAAATCATTTATATGGTGAACACCTGGTAACCGACATTAACAAGATGCATATATAAGAATATCTCCATCATTCCGGGACACCCTTCGGATATGATATAAATTTCGAAGTACTAAAGCATCCGGTACTTTGGATGGGGTTTGTTAGGCCCAATAGATCTATCTTTAGGATTCGCGTCAATTAGGGTGTCTGTTCCCTAATTCTTAGATTACCAGACTTAATAAAAAGGGGCATATTCGATTTCAATAATTCAACCATAGAATGTAGTTTCACGTACTTGTGTCTATTTTGTAAATCATTTATAAAACCTGCATGTATTCTCATCCCAAAATATTAGATTTTAAAAGTGGGACTATAACTCACTTTCACAGATTTTTACTTCGTCGGGAAGTAAGACTTGGCCACTGGTTGATTCACGAACCTATAACAATATATACATATATATCAAAGTATGTTCAAAATATATTTACAACACTTTTAATATATTTTGATGTTTTAAGTTTATTAAGTCAGCTGTCCTCGTTAGTAACCTACAACTAGTTGTCCACAGTTAGATGTACAGAAATAAATCGATAAATATTATCTTGAATCAATCCACGACCCAGTGTATACGTATCTCAGTATTGATCACAACTCAAACTATATATATATATATATTGGAATCAACCTCAACCCTGTATAGCTAACTCCAACATTCACATATAAAGTGTCTATGGTTGTTCCGAAATATATATAGATGTGTCGACATGATAGGTCAAAACATTGTATACGTGTCTATGGTATCTCAAGATTACATAATATACAATACAAGTTGATTAAGTTATGGTTGAAATAGATTTGTTACCAATTTTCACGTAGCAAAAATGAGAAAAATTATCCAATCTTGTTTTACCCATAACTTCTTCATTTTAAATCCGTTTTAAGTGAATCAAATTGCTATGGTTTCATATTGAACTCTATTTTATGAATCTAAACAGAAAAAGTATAGGTTTATAGTCGGAAAAATAAGTTACAAGTCATTTTTGTAAAGGTAGTCATTTCAGTCGAAAGAACGACGTCTAGATGATCATTTTAGAAAACATACTTCCACTTTGAGTTTAACCATAATTTTTGGATATAGTTTCATGTTCATAATAAAAATCATTTTCCCAGAATAACAACTTTTAAATCAAAGTTTATCATAGTTTTTAATTAACCAACCCAAAATAGCCCGCGGTGTTACTACGACGGCGTAAATCCGGTTTTACGGTGTTTTTCGTGTTTCCAGGTTTTAAATCATTAAGTTAGCATATCATATAGATATAGAACATGTGTTTAGTTGATTTTAAAAGTCAAGTTAGAAGGATTAACTTTTATTTGCGAACAAGTTTAGAATTAACTAAACTATGTTCTAGTGATTACAAGTTTAAACCTTCGAATAAGATAGCTTTATATGTATGAATCGAATGATGTTATGAACATCATTACTACCTCAAGTTCCTTGGATAAACCTACTGGAAATGAGAAAAATAGATCTAGCTTCAAAGGATCCTTGGATGACTTGAAAGTTCTTGAAGCAGAATCATGACACGAAACAATTTCAAGTAAGATTTCCACTCGAAATAAGATTGTTATAGTTATAGAAATTGAATTAAAGTTTGAATATGATTATTACCTTGTATTAGAAAGATAACCTACTGTAAGTAACAAAGGTTTCTTGATCTTGGATGATTACTTGGAATGGATTTAGAAAACTTGGAAGTAAACTTGCAATCTTGGAAGTATTCTTGATTTTATGAAACTAGAACTTTTGGAATTTATGAAGAACACTTAGAACTTGAAGATAGAACTTGAGAGAGATCAATTAGATGAAGAAAATTGAAGAATGAAAGTGTTTGTAGGTGTTTTTGGTCGTTGGTGTATGGATTAGATATAAAGGATATGTAATTTTGTTTTCATGTAAATAAGTCATGAATGATTACTCATATTTTTGTAATTTTATGAGATATTTCATGCTAGTTGCCAAATGATGGTTCCCACATGTGTTAGGTGACTCAAATGGGCTGCTAAGAGCTGATCATTGGAGTGTATATACCAATAGTACATACATCTAAAAGCTGTGTATTGTACGAGTACGAATACGGGTGCATACGAGTAGAATTGTTGATGAAACTGAACGAGGATGTAATTGTAAGCATTTTTGTTAAGTAGAAGTATTTTGATAAGTGTCTTGAAGTCTTTCAAAAGTGTATGAATACATATTAAAACACTACAAGTATATACATTTTAACTGAGTCGTTAAGTCATCGTTAGTCGTTACATGTAAATGTTGTTTTGAAACCTTTAGGTTAACGATCTTGTTGAATGTTGTTAACCCATTGTTTATTATAACAAATGAGATGTTAAATTGTTATATTATCATGATATTATAATATATAATATATCTTAGTATGATATATATACAGTTAAATGTCGTTACAACGATAATCGTTACATATATGTCTCGTTTCGAAATCATTAAGTTAGTAGTCTTATTTTTACATATGTATTTCATTGTTAATACACTTAATAATATATTTACTTATCATTTAACATAATTAACCAAGTGTATCAATATCTTAATATGATTCATATGTACCTAGTAAGACGTTGTTATAACGATAATCGTTATATATATCGTTTTCGAGTTTCTTAAATTAATAGTCTCATTTTTATGTATATAACACATTGTTAAAATACCTAATGAGATACATACTTATAATAAAATCATGTTAACTATATATATAACCATATATATGTCATCGTATAGTTTTTACAAGTTTTAACGTTCGTGAATCACCGGTCAACATGGGTGGTCAATTGTCTATATGAAACCTATTTCAATTAATCAAGTCTTAACAAGTTTGATTGCTTAACATGTTGGAAACACTTAATCATGTAAATAACAATTTCATTTAATATATATATAAACATGGAAAAGTTCAGGTCACTACATAAATTAGTTAGGATATTGATAATGCTAAAAACGAACATATATTTCATAGCATTATTCCTCAAGAAAGACAAGCTTGTAGTTGCAATTGTTCTATTTACAAGTGATATTCGTTTAAATAATAAAAGGTGAAGACAAAAGACAGATTCGACGAATTGAAGACGCAAACGACCAAAAAGCTCAAAAGTACAAAATACAATCAAAGAGGTTCCAATTACTGATAAGAAACGTCTCGAAATTACAAGAGTACAAGATTCAAAACGCAAAATACAAGATATTAATTTGTACGCAAGGATGTTCGAAAATCCGGAACCGGGACCAGAGTCAACTGTCAACGCTCGACGCAACGGACTAAAAATTACAAGTCAACTATGCACATGAATATAATATAATATATAATTAATTCTTAAAATTTATATATATATTATAATATATTTAAAAATCGTCGGCAAGAAAGGTTCCAAATTAGTGTGAGCTGGAAAAACGAACTCCGCAAGTTGCGGAGTTTGCAGTGCAAAAATTACGCGAGTCGCGGAGCTTCCCTGGACTCAAATCCCTATAAAAGGCAATGCAGTTTGATCATTTTTAATATCATATAATCTATCTCTCTCTCAATATATACGTAATTATATATATATAATTTATCTTTTAATTTTAATTTTAATTTTAAACCCTAATAATAAAGGTATGTTAGCGAATGTTGTAAGGGTGTAAGTCGAAATTCTGTCCGTGTAACGCTACGCTATTTTTAATCATTGTAAGTTATGTTTATATTATTTTCATTAATGTCTCGTAGCTAAGTTATTATTATGCTTATTTTAAATCGAAGTAATCATGATGTTGGGCTAATTACTAAAATTGGGTAATTGGGCTTTGTACCATAATTGGGGTTTGGATAAAAGAACGACACTTGTGGAAATTAGACTATGGGCTATTAATGGGTTTTATATTAACTAAACAATACCTTGTTAATTTAATATACAAACTTATAATTTGACGTATTTATATATAACCACATACGCTTGACTGGGTACGGTGGGCGGGATATCTATAAATACCAATAATTATTCATTTTACCGGACACGGAACTGGATTAATAGTTAATAGACTTGTTGAAACAGGGGTGAATTACATTCAAGGGTAATTGGTGTAATTGTTAACAAAGTAGTAAAACCTTGGTTTACACGCAGTCGATAACCTGGTGTATTAATTAAACAAAGTATTAAAACCTTGTTACAATTCGAATCCCCAATTAGTTGGAATATTTGACTTCGGGAATAAGAATAATTTGACGAAGGCTTTCGCTCTTTATATTTATGACTGATGGACTATTATGGACAAATCCGTATTGACATATTAAATAATCCAGGACAAAGAAAAATTAACCCATGGGCATAAAAATAAAATCAACACGTCAAACATCATGATTACGGAAGTTTAAATAAGCATAATTTTTTTTCATATTTAATTTCCTTTATTTTATATTTAATTGCACTTCTAATTATCGCACTTTTATTTATTGTTATTGTATTTAATTGCACTTTTAATTATCGTACTTTTTAATTATCGCAATTTTATTTTATCGCACTTTTATTTATCGCAATTTCTTTATCGTTATTTACTTTACGCTTTAAATTAAGTCTTGTATTTATTTTTAATATTTTACATTAGGTTTTAACTGCGACTAAAGTTTTAAAATCGACAAACCGGTCATTAAACGGTAAAAACCCCCCTTTTATAATAATAATATTACTTATTTATATATTTGTATTTTTATAATTTAAAACTAATATAGCGTTAAGCTTTGATTAAAAGATTCCCTGTGGAACGAACCAGACTTACTAAAAACTATACTACTGTACGATTAGGTACACTGCCTATAAGTATTGTAGTAAGGTTTAAGTATATCCATTCTATAAATAAATAAATATATTGTGTAAAAATTGTATCTTATTTAATAGTATTTCCTTGTAAAATCCAATAGTATTTTATACCCCTTAGCTTTGACATCAAGTATTTTTGGCGCCGCTGCCGGGGAACTTAAAATCTAGCTTAAAAGCCGGAAGCGCAACGCTATATATATAAAAAAAAGATTTTTATTTTTAGTTTACTTTTATAAAAATACGCTTTTTGTAAAAATACGTTTAAAATATTCGAAAACATAAAAAGAAAACAAAAATATAAATATTTTTAAGAATTTGTTAAATATTTAAGTTTTATAAAGTTTTTTTATTTTTATTTTATAAAAATATAAGTTTTATTTAAATATTTTGTTTTTATTTAAAACAATAAAAAAAACCAAAAAAATAAATATATATAAATCTATTTTTTTTATTATTATTTAGAAAATTATAAAGTATTCTATTTTTATTTTAGTTTTTAAATATAAGTTTTTATTTAAATTATATAAATATTTTATATAAATATTAAAACAGAAAAATAAAAAATAAATATATATAAAAAATAAAATTGAAACCTGTCAAACGAACCCACCAAAACTGAAATTCCAAACCCCGCGACTTGCGGCGTTTGCAGCCACGAGGCACCGCGACTTGCGGAGCCGTCTGATACGGGTGACCAGAAACCCTAAAAAGCATTTATTACGGAGTAATTATTATTTATTTATTATTTATTTATTATTATTAACCCTAATTACTTAATTATTATTATAATTAGTTTTAAATTTTTAAAATAAATTGTATTTTAAATTTTAATTAGTTTAATTAGTTTATAAAATTAATAGTTTTATAAAATAAATAATATAAAAATAATATTTTTATAAAAATTGAACTTGTTACAACTTTTAGTATATTTTTATATTTTGTCCCTTTTTATTTGTTTTTATCGTAATTTTTGTATTTTTCGCTCATAATTAGTTTTAAATATAGTTTTTGCCATAGTTATTTTTATTTTTAGATTTTTAGGCTTTACCGTAAAATCCCTTAAGTGATTTCTCTTTAGACTAATATCTAAGTGCTTTAGAATTTTGCGACGCCTATCTAAGTTTTAGTACCTTTTTAAGTTATTGCCATTTGGGATATAGTTTTACTTGTAAGCTTTAATATTTTTAGACGCAACTTTTAATTTTTAGTTTTTAGTTCCTTTTTAAGTTTCAACGCGCTACTTTCTTATTTTTATTTTTCGACGCCCTTTTACCTATGTATCAATTATCACTCCAATTAGTAATCTCAATTTGCGATTATAATTTTAAGTTAGTGATAGTAATAAGGTTGGGTTAGTCGAGTGTTTTTAAGTTCTATAAGTCACTTTTTTTTTCTTATTCTTCGACGCCTTTTATTTTTTGATCTTTTCTTTTTCGACGCGCTCTTTTTCTTTCTTATTTCTCGCTATGCTAGTTTTAGGACATAGATTTTTATTCTACTTCTTATCTAAATTTCTTAAAATTACGAAAATTTATTTTAAGTGGTTAAATTGATAGACATCAAAATTTTCTGGTTCGTAGTAATAGTTGAATTTGTACGTGGACTGGGTTATTGGAGCCAAACAGTACTCAATTATATTGAGACCAAACGAATCCTGCCCCTCTGCTGCATCTTTTGGCTATTCGAAACGTGGGCAAAATCAGAAAAGTCTATTAATTGGATAACTTATATAATTTTTCTTTCCTTTTAAAAACTAATAGGATATTCAGTGAATGCACCGAGCAAGACGTTCACCACCTTTTGTACGTTCACCACCTGTAACTCGATCAAGAAATTTAGCAAATATTGTCGCCGTTGATTTTTCTTTAGAATCGTCATCCAGTCGACTAAGTACTCCAATTCAAATTTCCGATAATTCATTTTTTGAACCCGACCTCACAATTGAGAATCCGGAGAATATTCAGGGACAATTCATAGATCCTGAACCATTAATTTTTCCTCCGGAACCACCAATCATTCAAACAGATATTGTTGAGGAACGAACCATTAAATCAGAATCCTCTAGTGATTCAGATTCAACAAATTCAATTATGGAAAATCTGGAACCTTTAAGTATGGAAGACCGAATGAGAGCTAAACGCACTGGCCAAGGTCACGCATTTACTCATCCTGACATTAATGCGCCAGATTATGAAATCAAAGGACAAATTCTACATATGGTGACTAATCAATGCCAATTTAATGGTGCGCCGAAGGAAGATCCAAATGAACATCTTCGTACATTTAATAGGATCTGCACACTATTTAAAATAAGAGAAGTGGAGGATGAACAGATATATCTCATGTTATTTCCCTGGACTTTAAAGGGAGAAGCCAAAGATTGGTTGGAATCTTTACCTGAAGGGGCGATTGACACATGGGATGTTTTAGTTGAAAATTTTCTTAAACAATTCTTTCCAGCATCTAAAGCCGTAAGACTTCAAGAAGAAATTGTTACGTTCACACAGAAACCAAATGAAACTCTATATGAGGCATGGGCAAGATTTGGAAAGTTATTAAGAGGATGTCCGCAACATGGTTTAGACACTTGTCAAATAGTACAAATATTCTACCAAGGATGCGACATCACTACAAGGAAAGACATCGATATAGCAGCTGGTGGTTCCAATATGAAGAAAACAGAAACTGATGCTTACAAAATTATTGATAACACTGCTTCCCACTCACATGAGTGGCACCAAGAAAAAGATATCGTTAGATCATCTAAAGCAGCTAGAGCCGATCCTAGCCATGACTTAGATTCCATTTTCGCAAAGATAGATGCTGTCGAGAGACGAATGGAAAAGATGACTAAAGATATACACTCAATACGAATTAGTTGTGAGCAATGCGGAGGACCACATTTGATAAAAGATTGTCTCAGTATTGAACTAACAATGGAACAAAGAGAGAATATTTCATACATAAACCAAAGGCCTGGAAATAATTATCAGAATAATTATCAACCGCCAAGACCAATTTACAATCAAAACCAGAATTATAATCGAAATATTCCATACAACAACCAACAAGGTCCTAGCAATCAATAAGTATCCAATAATACTTACAATCAGCAAAGACCTAATTTTCAAAACAAACCACCACAAACCGATGATAAAAAGCCGAATTTAGAAGATATGATGACGAAGCTAGTTGAAACTCAAACGCAGTTTTTCACATCTCAGAAACAAACTAATGAACAAAATGCTCAAGCATTTAGAAATCAACAAGCTTCTATTCAAAATTTGGAACAAGAAGTAAGTAACCTAGCAAGGTTAATAGGTGAAAGAAAACCGGGAAGTCTACCTAGTGATACAAATGCTAACCCCCGGAATGAAACAGCTAAAGCCATTACCACAAGAAGTGGTACAACACTTAAACCACCTGAAATACCTGTAACTTCTGATGAAGCTATTCCTACTCCACAAGAACCACAACCTGAACAAGATAAGGAAACAGAACCGGTAGTTGAAAAGGTTAATGAAGCTAACACAGTTAAGGCTAAACCTTATGTTAAACCATATCAACCACCACTTCCTTACCCGAGTAAAATGAAAAAAGAGAAACTTGAAGACGAGCAATCCAAATTCTTGGATATGTTTAAATAGATAAATGTAAATCTTCCTTTCATTGATGTGATTTCAGGAATGCCTAGATATGCTAAATTCTTGAAAGATCTAATCACAAATAGAAAGAAAATAGAAGAACTCTCAGCTGTTACTATGAATGCTAATTATTCAGCAGTGCTGTTGAATAAGATACCAGAAAAATTATCTGATCCAGGAAGTTTCACAATTCCATATTTTCTGGGTAGTCTTAGTTCAATAGAAGCATTGGCAGACTTAGGTGCTAATATAAATTTAATGCCGTATTCACTATACGCTAAACTAGACCTTGGAGAATTGAAACCAACAAGAATAAGCATACAACTAGCCGATCGATCAATAAAATATCCTAGAGGGATAATGGAGAACATGCTAGTTAAAGTTGGCACTTTAGTATTTCCAGTAGATTTTGTTGTTCTGGACATGGAAGAAGATTCTCAAGTTCCTCTCATATTAGGAAGACCATTCTTAAACACGGCTAAATCAATGATAGACGTGTTTGGTAAGAAACTGACCCTAAGTATAGAGGACGAGAGTGTTACCTTTTCAGTTGATAGAGCAATGCAACAACCGCAATATGCAGATGATACATGTTATTATATTCAAACTATAGATTCACATGCAGAATTATTAGAAGAATTTCCAGAATTACAAGGAACGGGAGAATGTTCTTTAGGAGAAGGAACTGAACCAATTGATGAAGCTGAAATGTTAGCTACACTAATAGCTAATGGATATGAACCAACAACAGAAGAAATTCAAATGCTAAAAGAAGAAGACAAATATCGATATAAATCATCGATAGAAGAACCTCCGACATTAGAGTTAAAGCCACTTCCAAACCATTTGGAATACGCTTATTTACATGGTGAATCTGAATTACCTGTAATAATATCGTCTTCTCTTACTTAAAATGAGAAATCACAACTCATTTCTGTGTTGAAAGCTCATAAACCAGCTATTGCATGGAAGATTCATGATATTAAAGGAATAAGTCCTTCGTATTGCACACATAAAATCCTTATGGAAGAAGGTCATAAAACGTATGTGCAACGCCAACGAAGACTAAATCCTAATATGCAAGATGTAGTTAAGAAAGAAATTATTAAACTACTAGATGCAGGTTTAATTTATCCAATTTCTGATAGTCCATGGGTAAGTCCAGTTCAATGCGTGCCTAAGAAGGGTGGCATGACTGTCATTACAAATGAGAAAAATGAGCTTATTCCTACTAGGACTGTAATAGGATGGCGTGTATGTATTGATTATAGAAAATTAAATGACGCCACCAGAAAAGATCACTTTCCCTTACCTTTTATTGATCAAATGTTGGAAAGGTTAGCCGGAAACAGTTACTATTGTTTTCTTGATGGATTTTCCGGATATTTTCAAATTCTAATAGCACCCGAGGACCAAGAGAAAACCACATTCACGTGCCCTTATGGTACTTTTGCTTACAAACGCATTCCATTTGGACTTTGCAACGCCCCTGCAACCTTTCAAAGGTGCATGATGGCGATTTTTCACGACATGATAGAAGAATGCATGGAAGTTTTCATGGATGACTTTTCAGTCTTCGGTGATACATTTGAATCATGTCTAGTTAATCTAGAACGAATGCTTATTAGATGTGAACAATCAAATCTAGTTCTTAATTGGGAGAAATGCCATTTCATGGTTAAAGAAGGCATCGTTCTTGGACATAAAATTTCAAAGGAAGGAATTGAAGTGGATAGAGCTAAAGTAGATGTAATTGCTAAACTTCCACATCCCACCAATGTTAGAGGAGTTAGGAGTTTTCTAGGGCATGCCGGTTTTTACCGACGTTTCATTAAAGATTTTTCTAAAATTGCCACTCCTATGAATAAACTCCTAGAAAAGGATGCTCCATTCATCTTTTCAGATGAATGCATCAAATCTTTTAATATTCTTAAAGAGAAACTCACTAATGCGCCGATCATGATAACACCAAATTGGAATCTACCATTTGAACTAATGTGCGATGCAAGTGATTTTGCAATGGGAGCCGTTTTAGGACAAAGGATTGAAAAACGATTTCAACCTATATATTATGCTAGTAAGACGTTACAAGGAGCACAAACAAATTACACAACTACTGAAAAAGAACTCCTTGCTATTGTCTTTGCTTTTGACAAATTTCGTTCATATCTCGTTCTAGCAAAAACGGTGGTCTATACCGACCATTCTGCTCTTAGATACCTATTTTCGAAACAAGATGCTAAACCAAGATTAATCCGTTGGATCTTACTCTTACAAGAGTTCCGATATTGAAATCCGAGATAAAAGAGGAGCAGAAAATCTCGCCGCCGATCATCTTTCTCGTCTTGAAAATCCCGAATTAGAAGTTCTAAATGAATCGGCCATACAAGACAACTTTCCTGATGAATATCTATTGAAGATAGATTATAATGAAATTCCATGGTTTGCAGACTATGCAAACTACTTAGTATGTGGATTCCTTGAAAAAGGATTGTCGTACCAAAAACGAAAGAAATTCTTTAGTGATATAAAACACTATTTCTGGGAAGATCCACATTTGTTTAAAAGTTTTCCAGATGGAATAATACGCCGATGTGTATTCGGAGATGAAGCCAATCAAATCTTAAACCATTGTCACACAGGACCAACAGGAGGGCATTATGGACCTCAACTAACAGCAAGAAAAGTTTATGATGCTGGATTCTATTGGCCTACAATTTACAAAGACACACACCTTCTTTGCAAATCCTGTGATGCTTGTCAAAGGGTCGGAAAAATAAGTCAACGTGATGAAATGCCACAAAATGTCATTCAAGTATGTGAAGTATTTGACATTTCGGGTATTGACTTTATGGGTCCATTTCCAAAATCTCATAATAATCTCTACATTCTCGTAGCCATTGATTATGTATCTAAATGGGCGGAAGCACAAGCTCTCCCAACTAATGATGCACGAGTTGTAGTCAACTTTTTAAAACGTCTTTTTGCAAGGTTTGGAACACCGAAAGCTTTAATAAGTGATCGGGGAACTCATTTCTGTAATAATCAACTTGAGAAAGTTCTTAAAAGATATGGAGTAACTCATAAAATCTCCACCGCATATCATCCACAAACAAGTGGACAAGTTGAAAATACCAACCGAGCTTTAAAATGTATTCTAGAGAAAACCGTAGGATCAAATCCGAAGGAATGGACCATTAAATTGGAGGATGCACTCTGGGCTTTTAGAACAGCCTACAAAACTCCAATTGGAACCACACCTTTTAAACTCGTTTATGGAAAAGCATGTCATCTTCCAGTAGAAATTGAACACAAAGCATTTTGGGCTTTGAAGACATGTAATCTTGATTTACATGAAGTTGGACGTCTACGATTAAGTCAATTAAACGTATTAGAAGAATTAAGACATGAAGCATACGAAAATTCGTTAATCTATAAAGAAAGAATGAAGAAATGGCATGATAAAAGAATCAGAAGTTCAAAAGAATTTAAAGAAGGAGACAGAGTTCTTCTTTTCAATTCACGATTCAAGCTATTTCCTGAAAAATTGAAATCAAGATGGTCTGGACCATTCATAGTCAAAAGAGTTTTCCCATACGGAACGATAGAATTAATAAATTCAAATGGGATTGAATTTAAAGTTAATGGTCACAGAGTTAAACATTACATACATGGTCCGATGGAAGTTGACAATGAAGTTAATCATAATTTCACCACCCAAGAAAACCTTCAAAATGAAAACATAAATATGTTATCAACAACATATGAAAAATCAAAATTAGAATATAGGGAGGATTCAAATTTGAGTGATGAAGAAGAATTCTTATACAAACCTCCCATTCCAAGAAACGAAGAAAAATGTGAACAAGAAGTTCAAATAGAAGTGAAAGAACCAAGAAAAGAACACCCGAAAAAGGTTTACAAACCAACTCGACTTACTAAAGTAGGAGACCCAGGTAAATTTATCATTTCTTGCTTGCTTAATGATGGTGCTGTATATAATGGACTCGCAGATTTAGGAGCAAGTGCAAATATTATGCCTCTTTCCTTATACAAAAGATTAGGCATGGGTAAATTAAAACCAACCAAAATAGGTGTTCAATTATTTGACCAAACCATTAAACACCCAGTTGGAATAGCAAATAATTTACTTGTTAACGTGGGAAGTTTGACCTTTGTTGCAAACTTCATAGTGATTAATATGGAGGAAAACCTTGATATTCCTCTAATTCTAGGTCACCCATTTTTAGCAACCACCGAGGCATTCATTGATGTAAGAGAAGGTAGAATGATACTTAGGGATGGTGATACATCGATCACCTTTGTGAACCGAAATTTTAGATCTCCACCAACCAAAACTGTTAGACCAATAAAAACGCATAAGTGTGGGGAAGATGAAGAAACACTTAATGATGATCCAATCACAAAGAATGCCGTTGATGATACGAAATTAGATGAACCCATTTTTAACTGTTCAACGAAGAAACTTTATAAACGGATTCACGATGCTAAGATTAAAGGAAACTTTAAGTTATGTAACCGATTAATATCCAATTTATCGTCAAAAGAAAAGGCGATGTTAGTTGAATTTGTGAAAGTTACGGAGGAAATCAACAAATGGATTAAAGTAAAAGTCAAAGATATACAAATTGTTGATGATTCAATTGAAAATAATGTTAATCACAATTTCAACTAAGTATAGGGAGGTTTATGTATTTCTGTTAGAGTTAGATTTTCTGTTTTCGTGTAGTTCTCGAAAATGGAACTCGAATGGTCTTTCCCTAGCAGACCCTAAAGAACTAGTCTTCTCCCCCCATTCTGAATTTTTTTTTTTAGGTTTTTACGAAATAAGGACTTCCTGTGAACTAAACCATGGTCTAATGCTACACGCTTTGATCACTAAACGTAATAATGACATACTTCCGAGTGAAATAGTATCATTAATCAGAGGTAAATTGGACGGAGTAAGAAAAGAATCCAGATGCGAAGATAATAAGTCACAATTTGGTATAGGAAAATCAAAATCCGCAGCGAAAAGAAGAGCACGACACCTTGAAAAATGTCACAAATGCGGAAAATGGTCACATGGAGGTAAATGTTCAAATAATCAAACCTATTCAAACACCGAATTTGTTACTTTATGCAGAGACGGACCGTTCATATGTTTAGAAGAAAAAACACTGAATGCTCGAGGTTACGCCTATGTAGCTATGGAAAACCAATTAAACCGACTATCTTATGAGTGGGCTAGATCGTATCACTAAGAATACTATCTCACAGGTAAGTCTGTATAGTTTTTATTTTTATTTTTATTTTTAACCTTTTGATAATAAACGCTAATTTGTTCGCTATAAAGTATTAAATTGGTATTGAATAAAATTAGGTTTGGCGACCGAAATTATTGATATCATACAAAAATTTATTACATCACTGCGAAATTTAACGTTTATTCTTAAGGTATAAATATCTTTAATCAATCAACCCAAAATATTTCAAAAATTCGTCATGAGTTAAATTAGGTCATGGAACCGAAATTACTTTACCAAAAAGAGGGGCGCATGTTTTTGATAATATTTGATTGATTAAAGTGAGATAAAAGCCAAAAAGATTTTTAATTTTATTTTTACTTTATTTTTAAAATTAATATTTGAAAAATTGTAAATATTTGAAAAATTGATATTTTTAATATAAGTTTGTATGTATAAAAACAAAATTAAATTTAAGTTTGGTGTGAATTTTTAATATTAATTTTTAATTTTATTCATTTTAAATTTAAGTTTGGTTTGAATTTTTAATTTTAAATATGAATTTTGAATTTTATGCATTTTAAATTTAAGTTGTGTGAATTTAAAAACCAAAATTTACTTTTTCTCATTAAGTTAAAAATATGATTTTTAAAATTCGTCGTGAATTGAAGACTAGGTCGTTGAACCGAAATTGCTTTACCCGAGGGAGGGACGAGAACTTTTATTATCATTATTTTTAATCTTATTGAATTAAAGTATGCCAAAAACATTAAAAAACCAAAAAAAATAAAAAAATATCTAAGCTTTTAAAACAATCGCTACAAAAAGACAAATTTTAAAATTTGGACGAGGGACGGACTAGGATATTGTTCCGAAACGACCTCGTCCTAAATAACAAGGGAAACAAAATTTTAAAATTAATTACTTAATTGTTTTATAAGTTAAAGATTGTAAAAAAAAAAAAAAAAAAAAAATTCAAACACCGCGACTCGCGGAGTTTGTAAGGGTCAAACACCGCGACTCGCGGAGGACCAAAAATACAGAAAAAAATATAAGCTGCCCGAACAGATCAGTCAACACCCACACCCCAAAAATACTGCGAAAAACCCGAAAAAACACTCTAAAATCCGAAATTTTTTACCAAAAATCATCACATTTTTTACTAAAATCATGTTGAGAAGGATGCTATCAAGGAATTACTTAAGGAAAACGGTAAATTTCTACACCTAAACACCATTTAATCTGAAAATTAGTGTTCTTGAGCAATTTTTTTACCCAATTCGATTTTGATGCTTTTTAGTGTAATTATGCTTAAATTGTTTATGTATTATGCTTGTATAACCTAGATTGATGCTATTTAACATGATTAGAAGCCTTAAACTTCAAATTTTTAATAATCTAGGGTTTGTGTTCTTGAGCAAATTTGGGGCTTTTTGATATAAACAGGTTATGGCCGATTTTTGTCATGAATTATTGCTAAATTAAGTAGTGTAACATGTTTAGGTAGTTAAATGATCCAAACTTTGAGCCTAAACATGATTTTTGAGAATTAAAGTGGACTTTTTCAAGTCTAAAATTCATGAACTTGATTTTTGAGAGATAATGCCATTTGAAACTTGTTTAATTGCTAGTAATGATTATTTTGACATTTTATTTGAGTTGAATGCTTATGAACTTGACGAACATTTTCGTATATGCTTATTTGAAAAAGTGTAGATTTGATAAAAATATGAAAATGAGCATATGTTTGATATAAATTGGACATGTCATTGTAATTATTTTGATTGATGATTTTGCTGACACTAATGCATATTTGGATGCACAAAAATTGTGTTTGATGTGTTTTGCAGACTGAAAGGGGTGAATCTTCATCCCAAGCTCGCAATGCTCCTCCTGAGAATGCGAAACAACAGGATGTTGATAGCTATTACAAACAAGATATACCTCATCCAGTTATGACATTTTCAGATATGCACTTGGAAGATTTGCACCCGAACTTGAGATTTGACAGACGTTGGATAGATTATCCAAAATACCAAAGGGGCTTGCATACTCTTCATTCTAAAGCTGTTGAAGTACCTAGGGTAATAGAATGGGAACCATTAGAAGCCGTAGAATTAGCCGAGCCAATTAGGGAATTACTTGCACAGAGGTATGGTAATTCTACTTTTAACGATTGGGTACGATTATTCAACATGCGTAGACCTGTATATAAAGTATGGTGTGAAGAATTATTGTGTAGTATAGAAATAAATGATCGGGTAGCTAGTTTAACCGATCGATCTTTTATTAGATTTTTATTAGGAGGTTCGATGCGCCACATGTCTTTACTTGACATGGCTCAGGCCTTACGTATATATACGCCTGAGGAGTTAGCATCTGTCGATTGTCGAGGGTTGATATTAAACGGTAGGAAAATTGATGAAAATTTTGATACGCATGGTGTATGGAGTCAAATGACTAGCCATCACCGATTTAAAGGGGGAAATTACTCTTATTTGGATATAGATAGAGCTGAATTAAGAGTAATCCATAGGTTTTTAGCCAACTCGATTACACAATGAGGTAAGAATAAGGAAAAGGTAAATGAACATGATTTGTTTTACCACATGTGTATTCGAGACCCACAAAGCGCTGTAAGTATACCTTATTGTGTGGGTTATTATTTATCAGCTACGGTTAGAGGGATGAGACCGCACAGTATAATAGGAGGTGGTATATTTATTACTTTGATTGCTGAATATCTCAATGTGGATATAAGTCGGGGGGGATTATTAATCGAAGAACCAGAACCGCATGATACAATTGGTTTAAATGTATATCATGGTGCAAAGGTTTTGAAAAGGCGAAATAACGCCGCAGTAAGATATAATGGAAGACATCCACAGGTTGAGAGAAATCAACAGCCAGGTAATGTGGGAGGGGGAAATGAAATGACAGAAATGCAAAGGTTTATAGCTTCACAAGAGTATGAAAATGCTAGACATTGAGCATTTGAAGATTGGCAAGTTCATCAAAACCAAATCATAGCTCATTGCCAACATGTAGGTAGAAACTATATTCCTACTCCATCTCCCATATTTCCTCCCTGGTCTATAGAGATGCAACCACCGTATCCTACTTATAACCCAGCTGAAGCATTTTATAACACATACGGTTATGCATGGAACCCCTACTGGTATCAGTAACAACCCTAGTATACTTAGTTTTATTTATTTTATTATTTGTAATGTTGATACATTTAATACTTATGTTAATATTGTAATAGTTTTTATAATTTTCTAACTTTTATTATTAGATTTTAATAATTTTTGAATGTGGGGTAATATACCAAACTTCAAAAATATGTATATATGTTTGCAGTTTATCTTATGTACACAGCAGGGTAAAACAACGCATTTTCAAAGACTGGCATTAAGTTCAGCAAAAGCTACTAATTTTGACGACAAGATGCAAAATATATGTGAAATAACAACAAGACGGAATGAACAAATGATGTGCACCATTTATTATTCAACACAAACAACAATATGTTTGGAAACTTTGGTAAAATTTAATCATTTTTCTGCGCTAATCACCCTCAATAATTTAAATTGTTACTGATTTCTTGCAAATGAGGGCATTGCAAGATCTTAAGTGTGGGAAGGGGTTAAATTCTTTCGGATTTTTAAAAATTTTTATCTTAAACACTTGGTTACCATTAAAAATACTAGTAAAGCAGTAGTTGTATTAGAATCTAGTGCTCTCTGATAATAAAGAACAGCCCTAGTCTTATATACTAACTACCCACTTCTAGTAAAAATTTTCAAAATTTTCAATTAAATGAACTCAAAATCATGTTTATACATATTTATGAACAATAAAACTAGGTGTTAACACCGAAATTATTGTTCCCTTGGAAAGGACATAAATTGAGAAACAAACCAAAATGTTAGAATTCATTTAAGAATGGAATAGAGGAGAACAAAAAGGAAAATAAAAGCCAAGTGTGGGAAATTTTCACCAAGTTATTCAAAATATATATCACATATTTTTGTACAAATAATTGAAAATACTTTTGTTTTGGACGATAATTAACTGTTTTACCCAATTTACTGTAAGAAAGATGGATCTACACGATGAATCAATTCCATCATTAAAAGGAAGTAAAGTCTTCCGAAAAAGAAACGCTCTTCTTGATTTAGGTCATGAAGTTGTCGTCCAGACTAGCTGTAGGTTAATGAAAAATCTAGAAAAGTCATCTCTAAAATCAGCAGGAAATCCACGGACCTCAGCATAAAACAGGGTCGCCAAGCGGTCAGATTTATCCTAACCATGAGAAGGATTTATCTCGTACAATGGGGGGCACCGTGCAAATTAGCTGGATAAGACTAATGAATCAGATCCCCAGAAAGGATAATCTCCTTAAAGATTAAAAATCAGCTTTTAAGACTGATATTACTCAATCCTTGAGATTGACCTTAAACATTGAGAATTCAAACTCATGGAATTCAATGATATCTAAACTCGAGCTTGAACGAGAAAATATTTTGATCAAAAATTACAAACTGATTTGTTTTCTGAAAACCTATTTTCAATGCGTTCATTACCATTGAACGTAAAATCCTAGGAATTCACCTGGAATTCATTAGGTCACCTGAACCAAATCGGGTGTCAACCGTAAGGACGGTGGTTACATAGTATAGTCAAAGACAGGACCTTGTGCCAGACCGGAAAATTATAAGGGTGAGCTTTACTATTGCTCCTACAAAGGATAGTAATTGCGTCCGACACGTTATAGACCATAATTAAAAGCATGTCAGGGGACATTGCCTTAACAGTTGCTTGTTCAACGCTTTCCTTTACAACCGGACGGTAGTTTATCGAAAGGTAATATACGGAGCAAGTATACTGGACGTGTTGCTTTCCTAATACAAGGTTAGCAAGTGGGTGACACAAAACCATAAGTTTTGAGCCAAAATTTTCAAATCTAAAACCCACCAAACCCACAAAAAGAATTTGCAAACACCGGTGAAGGGTTATTCCGGAAAACTTATCTAGGGTAAAAGCTAGATTTAATTTTCAAAAGATCAAATGTTTTCATAAAGATCCAATTTCTTAATGGATCTAAATTTTTATAGTCATGTGAGACTGTAAACCACATCGTTACTACCATTGTTTATACCGCCGTAAAGAAATCACTGATGTACAAAGTGTGAAAAATAAAGAAGTGATTCTAGTATTTCAAGACTATATTGCTTGAGGACAAGCAACGCTCAAGTGTGGGAATATTTGATAATGCTAAAAACGAACATATATTTCATAGCATTATTCCTCAAGAAAGACAAGCTTGTAGTTGCAATTGTTCTATTTACAAGTGATATTCGTTTAAATAATAAAAGGTGAAGACAAAAGACAGATTCGACGAATTGAAGACGCAAACGACCAAAAAGCTCAAAAGTACAAAATACAATCAAAGAGGTTCCAATTACTGATAAGAAACGTCTCGAAATTACAAGAGTACATGATTCGAAACGCAAAATACAAGATATTAATTTGTACGCAAGGACGTTCGAAAATCCGGAACCGAGACCAGAGTCAACTCTCAACGCTCGACGCAACGGACTAAAAATTACAAGTCAACTATGCACATGAATATAATATAATATATAATTAATTCTTAAAATTTATATATATATTATAATATATTTAAAAATTGTCGGCAAGAAAGGTTCCAAATTAGTGTGAGCTGGAAAAACGAACTCCGCGAGTTGCGGAGTTTGCAGTGCAAAAATTACGCGAGTCGCGGAGCTTCCCTGGACTCAAATCCCTATAAAAGGAAATGCAGTTTGATTGTTTTTAATATCATATAATCTATCTCTCTCTCAATATATACGTAATTATATATATATAATTTATCTTTTAATTTTAAATCCTAATAATAAAGGTATGTTAGCGAATGTTGTAAGGGTGTAAGTCGAAATTCTGTCCGTGTAACGCTACGCAATTTTTAATCATTGTAAGTTATGTTTATATTATTTTCATTAATGTCTCGTAGCTAAGTTATTATTATACTTATTTAAATCGAAGTAATCATGATGTTGGACTAATTACTAAAATTGGGTAATTAGGCTTTGTACCATAATTGGGGTTTGGATAAAAGAACGACACTTGTGGAAATTAGATTATTGGCTATTAATGGGTTTTATATTAACTAAACAATACCTTGTTAATTTAATATACAAACTTATAATTTGACGTATTTATATATAACCACATACGCTTGACTGGGTACGGTGGGCGGGATATCTATAAATACCAATAATTATTCATTTTACCGGACACGGAACTGGATTAATAGTTAATAGACTTGTTGAAACAGGGGTGAATTACATTCAAGGGTAATTGGTGTAATTGTTAACAAAGTAGTAAAACCTTGGTTTACACGCAGTCGATAACCTGGTGTATTCATTAAACAAAGTATTAAAACCTTGTTACAATTCAAATCCCCAATTAGTTGGAATATTTGACTTCGGTAATAAGAATAATTTGACGAAGGCTTTCGCTCTTTATATTTATGACTGATGGACTATTATGGACAAATCCGTATTGACATATTAAATAATTCAGGACAAAGAACAATTAACCCATGGGCATGAAAAAATAAAATCAACACGTCAAACATCATGATTACGGAAGTTTAAATAAGCATAATTCTTTTATTTCATATTTAATTTCCTTTATTTTATATTTAATTGCACTTCTAATTATCGCACTTTTATTTATTGTTATTGTATTTAATTGCACTTTTATTTATCGTACTTTTTAATTATCACAATTTTATTTTATCGCACTTTTATTTATCGCAATTTCTTTATCGTTATTTACTTTACGCTTTAAATTAAGTCTTGTATTTATTTTTAATATTTTACATTAGGTTTTAACTGCGACTAAAGTTTTAAAATCGACAAACCGGTCATTAAACGGTAAAAACCCCTTTTATAATAATAATATTACTTATTTATATATTTGTATTTTTATAATTTAAAACTAATATAGCGTTAAGCTTTGATTAAAAGATTTCCTGTGGAACGAACCGGACTTACTAAAAACTACACTACTGTACGATTAGGTACACTGCCTATAAGTGTTGTAGCAAGGTTTAAGTATATCCATTCTATAAATAAATAAATATCTTGTGTAAAAATTGTATCAAGGTTTAATAGTATTTCCTTGTAAAATCTAATAGTATTTTATACCCCTTAGCTTTGACATCAGATATGTTTAATCTAGATTTGTTACAAAATTTTCGTAGCTAAAACTAGCAAATTTATCCAATTTTGTTTTACCCGTCATTTCTTCATTTTTAAATCCGTTTTGATTGATTCAAGTTGCTATGGTTTCATAATGAACTGAAATTTATGAAACTAAACAGAAAAAGTATAAGTTTATAGTCGAAAATACAGGTTACAAGTCATTTTTTAAAGAGGTAGTCATTTCCGTCGAAAGAACGACATCTTGATGACCATTTTGAAAAACATACTTCCACTATGAGTTTAACCATGATTTTTAGATATAGTTTCATGTTCGTAAGAAAAATCATTTTCCTAGAAGAACAACTTTTAAATCAAAGTTTATCATAGTTTTTAATTATCAAACCCAAAACAGCCCGCAGTGTTACTACAACGGCGTATGTCCGGTTTTACGGTGTTTTTCGTGTTTCCAGGTTTTAAATCATTAAGTTAGCATATCATATAGATATAAGACATGTGTTTAGTTGATTTTAAAAGTCCAGTTAGAAGGATTAACTTTGTTTGCGAACAAGTTTAGAATTCACTAAACTATGTTCTAGTGATTACATATTCAAATCTTCGAATAAGATAGTTATGTATATATGAATCGAATGATATTATGAACATCATTACTACCTCAAGTTTAGTAGGTAAACCTACTGGAAATGACAAAAATAATCTTGAGCTTGAATGGATCCTTGATGGCTTGGAAGTTCTTGAAGCAGAATCATGACACGAAAACAATTTCAAGTTAGATTATTACTCGAATTAAGATAGTTTATAGTTATAGAAATTGAATCAAAGTTTGGATATGAGTATTATCTTGAATAAGAAAGATACCCTACTATAAATAACAAAGGTTTCTTGATCTTGGATGATTACTTGGATTGGATTAGAAAGCTTGGAAGTAATCTAGTAAACTTGAAAGTATTCTTGTTTTATGAAACTAGAACATATAGAGTTTATGAAGAACACTTAGAACTTGAAGATAGAACTTGAGAGAGATCAATTAGATGAAGAAAATTGAAGAATGAAAGTATTTGTAGGTGTTTTTGGTCGTTGGTATATGGATTAGATATAAAGGATGTGTAAGTTTGTTTTTTTTTTTTAAATAATTCATGAATGATTTATAATATTTTTTGTAATTTTGTGAGATATTTCATGCTAGTTGCCAAATGATGGTTCTCACATGTTTAGGTGACTCACAAGGGCTGCAAAGAGCTGATCATTGAAGTGTATATACCAATAGTAAATACATCTAGAAGCTGTGTATTGTACGAGTACGAATACGGGTACATACGAGTAGAATTGTTGATGAAAATGAATGAGGATGTAATTGTAAGCATTTTTGTTAAGTAGAAGTACTTTGATATGTGTCTTGAAGTCTTTCAAAAGTGTACTAATACATCTAAATTCACTACATGTATATACATTTTAACTGAGTCGTTAAGTCATCGTTAGTCGTTACATGTAAGTGTTGTTTTGAAACCTTTAAGTTAACGATCTTGTTAAATGTAATTAATTCATTGTTATTATACTTAAATGAGATGTTAAATTATTATGTTAACATGATAACATGGTGTATGAATATATCTTAACATCATATATATATATATATATATATATATATGTTAAAATACTATTACAACAATAATCGTTACATATATATATTGTTTCGAAATCCTTAAGTTAGTGGTCTCATCTTACTTGTATAGTTCATTGTTAATACACTCAATGATATACATAATTATCATTTTATCATGTTAAATATAGTATAACAATATCTTAATATGATACATATGTACTTAGTAAGACGTTGTCATAACGATAATCGCTATATATATCGTTTCGAGTTTCTTAATTCAATAGTCTCATTTTATGTATATAACTCATTGTTAAAATACCTAGTGAGATACTTTCTTATCATAATATCATGTTAACTATATATATATATATATATATATATATATATATATATATATATATATATATATATATATATATATATATATATATATATATATATCCATATACATATAACATCATATAATTTTTACAAGTTTTAACGTTCGTGAATCGCCGGTCAACTTGGGTGGTCAATTGTCTACATGAAACTCATTTCAAATAATCAAGTCTTAACAAGTTTGATTGCTTAACATGTTGGAAATATTTAATCATGCAAATATAGTTTTCATTTAATATATAATCATGGAAAAGTTCGGGTCACTACAGTACCTACCCGTTAAATAAATTTCGTCCCGAAATTTTAAGCAGTTGAAGGTGTTGACACATCTTTTGGAAATAAGTGCGGGTATTCCTTCTTTATCTGGTCTTCACGTTCCCAGGTGAACTCGGGTCCTCTACGAGCATTCCATCGAACCTTAACAATTGGTATTTTATTTTGCTTAAGTCTTTTAACCTCACGATCCATTATTTCGACGGGTTCTTCAATGAATTGAAGTTTTTCATTGATTTGGATTTCATCTAACGGAATGGTGAGATCTTCTTTAGTAAAGCATTTCATTAGATTCGAGACATGAAAAGTGTTATGTACCCCGACGAGTTGTTAAGGTAAGTCAAGTCGGTAAGCTACTGGTCCGACACGATCTATTATCTTGAATGGTCCAATGTACCTTGGATTTAGTTTTCCCCGTTTACCAAATCGAACAACACCTTTCCCAGGTGTAACCTTAAGCATGACCATCTCTCCAATTTCAAATTCTATATCTTTTCTTTTAATGTCCGCGTAGCTCTTTTGTCGACTTTGGGCGGTTTTCAACCGTTGTTGAATTTGGATGATTTTCTCTGTGGTTTCTTGGATGATTTCTGGACCCGTAATCTGTCTATCCCCCACTTCACTCCAACAAATCGGAGACCTGCACTTTCTACCATAAAGTACCTCAAACGGTGCCATCTCAATACTCGAGTGGTAACGGTTGTTATAGGAAAACTCTGCTAATGGTAGATGTCGATCCCAACTATTTCCAAAATCAATAACACATGCTCGTAGCATGTCTTCAAGTGTCTGTATCGTCCTTTTACTCTGCCCATCTGTTTGTGGTTGATAGGCAGTACTCATGTCTAGACGAGTTCCCAATGCTTGTTGTAATGTCTGCCAAAACCTTGAAACAAATCTTTCATCCCTATCAGAGATAATAGAGACTGGTATTCCATGTCTGGAGATAACTTCCTTTAAGTATAATCGCGCCAACTTCTCCATTTTATCATCTTCTCTCATTGGCAGAAAATGTGCTGATTTGGTGAGACGATTGACTATTACCCAAATAGTATCATAACCACTTGCAGTCCTTGAAAATTTAGTAATAAAATCCATGGTAATGTTTTCCCATTTCCATTCCGGGATTTCAAGTTGTTGAAGTAGACCTGATGGTTTCCGATGTTCAGCTTTGACCTTAGAACACGTCAAACATTCTCCTACATATCTCGCAATATCGGCTTTCATACCCGGCCACCAAAAATGTTTCTTGAGGTCCTTGTACATCTTTCCCGCTCCGGGATGTATTGAGTATCTGGTTTTATGTGCTTCCCCAAGTACCATTTCTCTCACATCTCTAAACTTTGGTACCCAAATTCTTTCAGCTCTATACCGGGTTCCGTCTTCTCGAATATTAAGGTGTTTCTCCGATCCTTTGGGTATTTCATTCTTCAAATTCCCTTCTTTTACAACACTCTGTTGCGCCTCCTTTATTTGAGTAGTAAGGTTAGTGCAAATAATTATATTCATAGCTTTTACCCGTATAGGTTCTCTGTCCTTTCTACTCAAAGTGTCGGCTACCACATTCGTCTTCTCCGGATGGTAACGAATGTTGAAATCGTAATCATTCAATAACTCAATCCACCTACGCTGCCTCATGTTCAGTTGTTTCTGATTAAATATGTGTTGGAGACTTTTGTGATCGGTATATATAATACTTTTGACCCCATATAAGTAGTGCCTCCAAGTCTTTAATGCAAAAACAACTGCGCCTAATTCCAAATCATGCGTCGTATAATTCTACTCTTGAATCTTCAATTGTCTAGACGAATAAGCAATTACCTTCGTGCATTGCATTAATACACAACCGAGACCTTGCTTTGAGGCGTCACAATATATCACAAAGTCATCATTCCCTTCAGGCAATGACAATATAGGTGCCGTAGTTAACTTTTTCTTCAACAATTGAAACGCTTTTTCTTGTTCATCCTTCCATTCAAATTTCTTCCCTTTATACGTTAATGCAGTCAAGGGTTTTGCTATTTTGGAAAAATCTTGGATGAATCTTCTGTAGTAACCAGCTAATCCTAAAAATTGGTGTATGTGTTTCGGAGTTTTCGGGGTTTTCCATTTTTCAACGGTTTCAATCTTTACCGGATCCACCTGAATACCTTCTTTGTTCACTATGTGACTGAGGAATTGAACTTCTTCCAACCAAAATGCACACTTTGAAAGCTTAGCGTATAATTTTTCTTTCCTCAATAACTCTAGCACTTTTCTCAAATGTTCTTCGTGCTCTTGATCATTCTTTGAGTAGATAAGTATGTCATCGATGAAAACAATGACAAACTTGTTAAGATATGGTCCACACACTCAGTTCATAAGGTCCATGAACACAGCTGGTGTGTTAATTAAACCAAATGGCATAACCATAAACTTGTAATGACCGTAACGCGTCCTAAAAGCTGTTTTCGAAATATCATCCTCCTTCACCCGCATTTGATGGTATCCAGAACGTAAATCGATCTTTGAATAAACCGACGAGCCTTGTAATTGATCAAATAAGTCATCGATTCTCGGTAGTGGATAACGGTTCTTGATGGTAAGTTTGTTCAACTCTCGGTAGTTGATACACAACCTGAATGTACCATCCTTCTTTTTGACAAACAAAACAGGAGCTCCCCATGGTGATGTGCTTGTTCGAATGAAACCACGCTCTAAAAGTTCTTGTAATTGGCTTTGGAGTTCCTTCATTTAGCTAGGTGCGAGTCTGTATGGAGCACGACCTATTGGTGCAGCTCCTGGTACAAGATCTATTTGAAATTCAACAGATCGGTGTGGAGGTAGTCCCGGTAATTCTTTCAAAAATACATCGGGAAATTCTTTTGCTACGGGAACATCATTGATGTTCTTTTCTTCTGTTTGTACTTTCTCAACATGTGCTAAAATAGCATAGCAACATTTTCTTATTAGCTTTTGCGCCTTCAAATTACTAATAAGATTTAGCTTCGTGCTGCTCTTTTCTCCGTACACCATTAAGGGTTTTCTATTTTCTCGTACAATGCGAATCGCATTTTTGTAACAAACAACCTCTGATCTCACCTTTTCAACCAGTCCATGACAATTATTACGTCAAAACTCCCTAACTCGACTGGTATTAAGTCAATCTTAAATGTTTCGTCATCCAATTTAATTTCTCTATCCCGACATACTTTATCTGCTGTAATTAGTTTACCGTTTGCTAATTCGAGTAAAAATTTACTATCCAAAGGCATTAATGGACAATTTAATTTGGTACAAAAATTTCTACTCATATAGCTTCTATTCGCACCCGAATCAAATAATAAATAAGAAGATTTATCGTCAATAAGAAACGTACCCGTAACAAGCTCCGGGTCTTCCTGCGCTTCTGCTGAATTAATGTTGAAGACTCGTTCACGGCCTTGCCCATTATTATTCCCTTAATTAGGGCATGCTTTGCTGAAATGACCCGGCTTTCCGCATTCGTAACAAATAATGGAATTATTTGTTCTGTTATTTTTATATGCCTTTGGTCCATAGACATCACACTTCGTTACACTATGTCCGGTTCTGTTACACTTGGTACACACTACTACACAGAACTTATCTGGATGATACCCTCCACACCTTAGACATTTATTGTTCTGATTATTGTTGCCATTGTTGTTATTGATTTGGTTGTTGTTGCGATTGTTATTGTTATTAGGACGATTATTGTGGTTGTTGTTGTTGTTGTTGGGATAGTTGTTGTTGCGTTTGTTTTTGAGAAAAATGGGGCGATTGTAGTTGTGATTGCTGTGTTGGTTGTTGAAGCGATAGTTACTGTTGTTTTGTTGGTGACTCTTGTCACTGTTTTCTTCCCACTTCTTCTTGACTTGTTTCATGTTAGCTTCTTCGGCCGCCTGCTCTTTAATTCTTCCCTCAATCTGATTTATGAGTTTATGAGCCATTCGACTTGCCTTTTGTATGGAGGCGGGCTCGTGTGAACTCACATATTCTTGAATCCTTTTTGGTAACCCTTTTACAAACGCGTCGATCTTCTCTTCTTCATCTTCGAACGCTCCCGGACACAATAGGCACAACTCTGTGAATCGTCGTTCGTACGTGGTAATATCAAATCCTTGTGTTTGTAACCCTCTAAGCTCTACCTTGAGCTTATTGACCTCGTTTCTGGTACAGTACTGCTCGTTCATCAAGTGCTTGAATGCTGACCACGATAATGCGTAAGCAGCATCTTGTCCCACCTGATCGAGATAGGTGTTCCACCATGTTAACGTAGTACCTGTGAAGGTATGCGTAGCGTACTTTACTTTGTCTTCTTCAGTACATTTACTTATGGCAAACGCCGATTCAACCTTTTCAGTTGTAGCGACCCGACAAAATCGTCATTGACAGCGCCGTCTGCTTAGGTCCCGTTACGTGGTCATAAGTCTTTAAAACAACGTTTGACCAAAAGATATGCATTCATTTCAAATGTAAAGATTGTTCAAAGTTTACGAGAATAGTTCCACCACAAGTTACGTTACAAAGTTATAAGTACAAATGAAACTTATGCGACACAATTTAAAAGTAGCCAAAAGACGCTCCATGTATGAATATATACTCGACATCCAATGCAAGTATCAAAATAATGAGCGGAAGCATGTATCATGTATCGTTCAAGGACCTGAGAAAAACATAGAAATCTGTCAACGAAAACGTTGGTGAAATCATAGGTTTAAGTAAGTAAGTGAGTAAATAAGTAGATTGAACCACAAGATTTGCAACATCGAATTAATAGTTAACCATTCCAAAATTTGTTTCACGAGCACCCAATTATCAATGCTTAACATTTCTCCCATTGAACCCCATCACTTAGTGCTAGAACATACACTGTTTCTCGAAAATATATTTCATTCGTAAACGGTAGCGAACCGTTTGAATGAGGGTTTGTCAAACCCATATGGATCCATACAACATAAGTTCTCGCTTACACCCGGCAAGTGTAACTAATGATAATCGAATTGAGGATTTTGTTCTAAACTCGTATGTAGAATGTTTGTTTTCCTGTACTTGTGTTCACTTAGTAAAAGAAATGTTTATGTTTTCTCATCCCAAATGTAAGTTCAAAAGAGTAAAAGTGGGACTATGATCTCACCTTGAGTGCACGAGTAGTAAAGTACTTCAACAAGTAAACGTGTGCAAAGAACAATGCTAGTCTTGACCTAAACAATAGGTTGTATTAATAACGGTAAACACGATAGGTCAAAGATGTTCAATTAGTCCTATGGCTCGTTAAGACTCGATCATAATAGCATGTGAATCAAATTGTCATGTTTCATGCAAGGTACAAGTATAAAAACATGTTAGAACGATTGCACAATTATTTGGTTAAGTTTGATTAAAAGTCAACTTGGTCGGGTCAAAGTCAACGGAAAAGTCAACGGGGTCGGGTTGGGTATCCGACAATTTTTCTAAGTTATATAATCATATGTGAGCATGTTGGCCAAGTTTCATGTTAATCGGAGGTCCGTAGCATAGCAAACATTTTTATGTCAAATGACCAAAGCAAACAGCCAGTTTTAGTGTATCAGGACGGTGTCCCAAAATCAGGACGGTGTCCCAAAATCAGGACGGTGTCCCAGTATGAAGAGTGGGACGGCATCCCAAAATCAGGACGGTGTCCTGATATGAAGAGTGGGACGGCGTCCAAGAGGGTGGGACGGCGTCCCAAATGGCTTACAGGTCCTGTTTGCTGAATTACACAAGTGCACGACCCAAACTTTAAATAATCATAACTTATGATCCGCAAACAATTAGAACATGTATTTTATATCACCGGAAAGATCTTTCGACAAGGAACACAACTAGATACATTAAATAAATCAAATTTATCATTTAAGACAACAATAACCTCGTCGAATGTTCGTTAAACGTCCAAAATCAAAGTTTCAAGTTCATCAAGATGCATTTCAAGTTCCGGGAATCCAATTTACATGTATGATATGCCGTTTTGAAGGTAATGAAACATGTAATACAACTAAACACTTATCAATAACATTAACAAGCATTCAATGCATCAAAAGTTCGTTTTAAAGCTATCAAACCCTAACCAAAAGTTCACAAAATCAATAATCGCGTTTATGAAGTTTCTTTAATCAATCTATACATCAAAATGAAGCTAATGATACTAGTAACACTTTTAAAACATGCACATTAACAATCTAATAACATTTGATCATCCAAAATCAAGGATTTAGCAAGTAATTTTCATAATGAACTAGTTACACCAAAAATAACAAATCGAGCATACAAATTACATACACGACATCACAATGAGCCATAGACACTAATTAACATACTTTTAAGTCAAGAACACAAATTTAAAGAAAACTAGTGTTTTAGAAATGTTACCCAAACGAGATGAAGTTGGTACCAAAATGAAGAGGATGAAGAGAGGATCACGAATATGTAATTTATTTTGTTGTAAGCCTCCTAGATCGAATTTAGATGATGATTGAATGAATTTGGAAATTGTGTGTGTGTTCTTGCTAGAGAGAAAGAGAGAGAGATGGAGATGGTTGAATGGTGGTGATTGGGGTGGACTAGGTGACCTAGTCAACTAGTTTGCCCCGTGTCAATTTTAGTCCCTCGAGTTTGTAGTCGGGTGCGGAAAATACCTAAACGGAATATTTTAAAACGCGTATTAACGGAGGATGTTAAAATCCAATAACGGAAAAATATTAAGAGTGTTAGCTAACAGAGGATATGAATTTAGTTACGAAGGATATTTTTAAAATAAAAAGACGGGCGTTAAAATAATTTAACAGAAAAATGCGGGATGTTACATTACCCACACCTTAAAAGAAATTTCGTCCCGAAATTTAGTTGGAAGTAATAGTCGATGTCTCTTCCTTGAGACCTTGCATTGTCAATGCTATGAATAAGTGAAGATACGTCCTTGGGCATTCCCACGAATTTGGACAGTCGGGGTTTTATGTTGTATTAAGGCTTGGTTTTACGATCCACAATTTCAACCGGTCTTTCTACGAAGAGGAGTTGTCATCAATAGTAAGTTTATCTAGAAGGATAGCACGTTCCTGTTCCGCAGGACACGTATCTAAGTTTGTTACATGGAACGTAAGGTAAACGGAAACTTAATTGAGTCGGAGGTTCTAAACGGTAGGAAGCGGTTCCCAGACGCCCCAAGATTTCAAAAGGATCAATATTGCGAATATAAATTTCCTCGATTTCCCGAAACGGATTACACCATTCCAAGGTGTGGTTTTTAATATTACACGGTTACTGACTTTAAATTTGAGAGATTTTCATCTAACATTGGTATAACTCCTTTGGCGACCACGGGCCGTCTTGAGCCCTTCTCGGACTTGAACTATCTCAAAGGTTGTTTCTTGAATGATTTCGGATCTGATGATTTTCTTGTCACCTACTTCGGTCCAACGAATAGGAGAACAACATTTGTGGTTATATAAAGTTTCGAAAAGTGCGCGTTAACACGCGAGTGGTAACTACTGTTGTAAGAGGGATCAACTAAAGGCAACAATACAAGTTTGTAACATGTCTTTCCAAGATGTAAATTGTTCGTTTGCTTAGCTCGTCTGTTTGTGGAAGATACGCAGTACTCACGTCTAAACATGTTCCGAAGGCTTCTTGTAAACAAGATGTGTAACGAGTATTTTCGATCCGGGATAATTGACAATGATACACCGTGTTGGAATATAATTTCTTAAGATATGCTTGGACAAGTTAGTTAGGGTTCGAAAGCGTTTGTTGGAACAGGTTTCTTGTCGGCTACTGAAAAATGTTCGTAAGGGCTAGTCACCCTCGTGGCGAATACTAGTAACACGTGAAGAGTCTCTCTCTCCATTGAGAAATTATATAAAAAGGTTTCCGTATACGGAAGTACGAGCGTAAAGATAGGAGTGAAATGAGAACTTAGAATAGGATGAGTTCACATTTTGAGGTAGCCATATCGCGCATCTAGTGGCCAAATGTTGAGACTTGGTGGGAAACGAGATAGTACACGTAGTTGTATAGCTCGGGGTTGAGTAGTAGTTGGCCGTATAACAGAAGCACAAGGACGTTAAGTCAAAGAAGAAAGGGGTATCCTTGGATTGTGTGTTATCTTTGGTCTCAGTAATATCAGACGGTAATAGTGAAATAGCAGAGCTATGTATCGTGGTACGCGATGACGAGAAGATTGATCGGATCCATAAATAAGTATTCAAATTCTCCGTGTAAAATAACGAATTTCAGCTTCCTTGATTTCGAGTCGAGAGGGGTTGTCTTTCAGGCGTTCACGTAGAAGTATTTCTATATTTGAGTTCCATTTTGTGCCACACGAATTTATCTAGTAAGGTTGGTGTGAAAAATCACGTTCAAAGTCCGGACACGAAAAATGTTTAAATTATTATTTTTTTTTCCTTAGTACGTTAACGAGGTTAGAGGACGAGCGATACGGGAAAAATCGGAAATTAATCTTCGGTAATAATCGCGAGATCCAAAATTTTACGAATACAAGTCGGAGTCGTGAGGGTTTCTCCAAAATTAATTAATTAATTCAATTTTTTTTTTTTTTTTTTTTTGCGAGATCTACTGTAATACCTTGACCACTAACAATATGGTTTAGAATTTGGACTTCGTTTAACCAAAATTCTCACTTGAAGAATTCGGCATAGAGTTGCTCTTTTCTCAAGAGTTCGAGCGTAAGACGGAGACGTTGTTCGTTTTTCCTTTCCGCTTGAATAGCTTAAAATTATAAGTACGGTAACGAATTTGTCTAGATAAGTTTGCATACGCGGTTCCGGAGGTCTATGAATACGGGCGAAGCCTTAGATAAACTGAACGGCACTAAAAGAAATTTATAACTATCGTAGCGAGTTCGGAAAGCGGTTTAGGAGACATCTTCTACCTTAACCCTCAATTGATGATAACCAGAATGAAGGTCGATTTTAGAATATACGCGAGATCCGTGTAACGGTTCAAGAGGTTGTTGATACGGGGAAGAGGATATCGGTTCTTAAACGGAAATTATTTAGTTCACTAAAATCACATATATGTGGGGAAAACATTCCCTTCCTAACGTATAGGTTTTGGGCTCCCTAGTTCTATAGATGTCAAATCAAAGTTCAAATTACCTACCCAATAAGTTTGACGTACACTCTCCGATAAATTTGTCGGTACGCAATAATTTTCCGTTGGTCACTTGAATGGCCTAAGTAATATCTAGGGGGTGGTGGAGTGCAAATAGTAGGCTCCAAAGCCTTGGATACAAAACATTTATCGACATCCGAATCGAATAAACATGAAGTATAGGAGTTGTTAAGAAGAAACGTACCCGTGACTAGTTCATGTCGTCTCGAGCATCCTCGGTGCTAATGTTGGAAGTTCGGCCGCGTGTGTTGGGGTTGACTTTCTTCGTTAGACATGCATTCCTAAAATGACCCGGTTGGCCACATTCGAAACAAACACCCGGCTTTTGTGTGTTGGGTCCCTTTTGACTGACGGGGGCGGTACTTCCACAATATTTGGCAATATGACCACTTCCCTGGCACCGGTGGCAAATTAGCTTGCCACATTCACCAAAGTGATGCTTGTGGCATTTGTTGCAAAAAGGTCGAGTTCCAGCATAACTTTTCTTGCCGACGGAGGTGAAAAGTTCCTTGGCAAAGTTGTTGCTGTTGTAGTTGCTGGATTGAGAGGCTTCCCATTTTCTTTTGTTGTTACCCGGTTGGTCCTCGGCCGTTGGTGCCGGTGCTTCAATTTCATCCACCGTTTCTATAGATTGGCGAGCCATCGTTAAAGCCTCTTGTAGGTTGGCGGGTTTGGATGACATTACCCTGTGTTGAATGCTCTTCGGAAGGCCATCCATGTAAAGTTCAACTCTTAGGGACTCGAGAGTCATGAGGTTTGGACACAATAAGACTAGTTCAGCAAACCGTTGATTATAAGCTTCGAGGTCATTCCAGACCGTTTGTAAATTTCTTAGCCCCTGTTCGAGCCTTCGAGTTTCGTCGCGCGGAAAGTATTCGGTGATCATTCTTTCTCTTAATTCGGTCCAAGAGAGTGCGTGGGCTTCATCGATACCCACCGATTGTACATACGTGTTCCACCATGAGAAAGCAATACCGGTGAGAGTGAGGGTGGAAAACTTGACCTTATCTTGGTCCCGACAACCGCTTATGTTAAAAACGGCTTCCGTTTGTTCAAACCACCTGGTGAGAGCAACCGGTCCCTCGGTTCCATCGAAAGTGGGAGGTTTGCACCCCAAGAAGTTCTTGTAGGAGCACCCCTCGTTTGAATTACCAGCTCCATGATTATTGTTGTTGGAAAAGTGATCGGCCACGGCCGCACCCACGGCGGTGGTTATCATTCGTTGAAGAGCTTGTTCGAGAGTTTCGGAAGGAGTATTGGGTTGACCTTGGTGAGCCATTGTTCCTTCAAGACACAAGAATATCATTGATTAGTATTCTCAATAATACTAACCGTGATATAGAATAAAGATAAAGAGAAGTTTTTCCTCGACTCGCCTTAAATTCTTTATGTCATAATGTCAGAACGTTCATATGAGTCACCGTAATATAATCCCGGAAATTATATTACCCTGATTCATATGTGCATTCGACATCATTTCATATAGTCAAGGTGGCGTGTCAATCAAATTAAACAACGTGAGATTAAGATGAACTAAGAGTAGATATGAGTAGAAGCGTTCGAGTATAAATGCACAAGTAGTCAAGTAATTCCTACTTCAAATCTATATGCCGGTTGTAGTCTAGACTCACCAATGTACCCTATGACTCGGGGTCGACACCAATGAACTCTAAATCCCTACAACCAACGCTCTGATACCATCTGTAGCGACCCGACAAAATCGTCATTGACAGCGCCGTCTACTTAGGTCCCGTTACGTGGTCATAAGTCTTTAAAACAACGTTTGACCAAAAGATATGTCGCATTCATTTCAAATGTAAAGATTGTTTAAAGTTTACGAGAATAGTTCCACCACAAGTTACGTTACAAAGTTATAAGTACAAATGAAACTTATGCGACACAATTTAAAAGTAGCCAAAAGACGCTCCATGTATGCATATATACTCGACATCCAATGCAAGTATCAAAATAATGAGCGGAAGCATGTATCATGTATCGTTCAAGGACCTGAGAAAAACATAGAAATCTGTCAACGAAAACGTTGGTGAAATCATAGGTTTAAGTAAGTAAGTGAGTAAATAAGTAGATTGAACCACAAGATTTGCAACATCGAATTAATAGTTAACCATTCCAAAATTTGTTTCACGAGCACCCAATTATCAATGCTTAACATTTCTCCCATTGAACCCCATCACTTAGTGCTAGAACATACACTGTTTCTCGAAAATATATTTCATTCGTAAACGGTAGCGAACCGTTTGAATGAGGGTTTGTCAAACCCATATGGATCCATACAACATAAGTTCTCGCTTACACCCGGCAAGTGTAACTAATGATAATCGAATTGAGGATTTTGTTCTAAACTCGTATGTAGAATGTTTGTTTTCCTGTACTTGTGTTCACTTAGTAAAAGAAATGTTTATGTTTTCTCATCCCAAATGTAAGTTCAAAAGAGTAAAAGTGGGACTATGATCTCACCTTGAGTGCACGAGTAGTAAAGTACTTCAACAAGTAAACGTGTGCAAAGAACAATTCTAGTCTTGACCTAAACAATAGGTTGTATCAATAACGGTAAACACGATAGGTCAAAGATGTTCAATTAGTCCTATGGCTCGTTAAGACTCGATCATAATAGCATGTGAATCAAATTGTCATGTTTCATGCAAGGTACAAGTATAAAAACATGTTAGAACGATTGCACAATTATTTGGTTAAGTTTGATTAAAAGTCAACTTGGTCGGGTCAAAGTCAACGGAAAAGTCAACGGGGTCGGGTTGGGTATCCGACAATTTTTTTAAGTTATATAATCATATGTGAGCATGTTGGCCAAGTTTCATGTTAATCGGAGGTCCGTAGCATAGCAAACATTTTTATGTCAAATGACCAAAGCAAACAGCCAGTTTTAGTGTATCAGGACGGTGTCCCAGTATGAAGAGTGGGACGGCGTCCCAAAATCAGGACGGTGTCCTGATATGAAGAGTGGGACGGCGTCCAAGAGGGTGGGACGGCGTCCCAAATGGCTTACAGGTCCTGTTTGCTGAATTACACAAGTGCACGACCCAAACTTCAAATAATCATAACTTATGATCCGCAAACAATTAGAACATGTATTTTATATCATCGGAAAGCTCTTTCGATAAGGAACACAACTAGATACATTAACTAAATCAAATTTATCATTTAAGACAACAATAACCTCGTCGAATGTTCGTTAAACGTCCAAAATCAAAGTTTCAAGTTCATCAAGATGCATTTCAAGTTCCGGGAATCCAATTTACATGTATGATATGCCGTTTTGAAGGTAATGAAACATGTAATACAACTAAACACTTATCAATAACATTAACAAGCATTCAACGCATCAAAAGTTCGTTTTAAAGCTATCAAACCCTAACCAAAAGTTCACAAAATCAATAATCGCGTTTATGAAGTTTCTTTAATCAATCTATACATCAAAATGAAGCTAATGATACTAGTAACACTTTTAAAACATGCACATTAACAATCTAATAACATTTGATCATCCAAAATCAAGGATTTAGCAAGTAATTTTCATAATGAACTAGTTACGCCAAAAACAACAAATCGAGCATACAAATTACATACACGACATCACAATGAGCCATAGACACTAATTAACATACTTTTAAGTCAAGAACACAAATTTAAAGAAAACTAGTGTTTTAGAAATGTTACCCAAACGAGATGAAGTTGGTACCAAAATGAAGAGGATGAAGAGAGGATCACGAATATGTAATTTATTTTGTTGTAAGCCTCCTAGATCGAATTTAGATGATGATTGAATGAATTTGGAAATTGTGTGTGTGTTCTTGCTAGAGAGAAAGAGAGAGAGATGGAGATGGTTGAATGGTGGTGATTGGGGTGGACTAGGTGACCTAGTCAACTAGTTTGCCCCGTGTCAATTTTAGTCCCTCGAGTTTGTAGTCGGGTGCGGAAAATACCTAAACGGAATATTTTAAAACGCGTATTAACGGAGGATGTTAAAATCCAATAACGGAAAAATATTAAGAGTGTTAGCTAACAGAGGATACGAATTTAGTTACGAAGGATATTTTTAAAATAAAAAGACGGGCGTTAAAATAATTTAACGGAAAAATGCGGGATGTTACATCAGTCCACCGTTTTAATCCGATTGGACCCTCGGTTCCATCGAATTCCAAAGGTTTGCAGGCAGTGAATTCTTTGTAGGAGCATCCTACACGATTTCTTGTGAAATTAGTTCCACTGCTAGAACCAGAGTTATTGTTGTTATTTTGCATTGCGGCCTGCACTGCGGCTATGTTCGCAGCAAGGAAAACACGAAAGTCTTCCTCGCTCATGTTCAAGTTCAGACGAGTAGTCGGTGCCATTTCCTTCAAAAATAGCCAAAAGAATTAAGTTAATTATATAGAATATTAAGAGTAGTCAATAGTATTTCGTAGCATAATATGAACTTATTTATAAAAGCTTTTTCTTCATATTAGCGTTTTATAATTTTCCATTCGGGTAGTACCTACCCGTTAAGTTCATACTTAGTAGCTAATATACAATTCAACTACTACAATTCTATATGAAAAACTGATTACAATAATATTTCGCGTTCAAACTTTTATACAATATTTTACAAACTTACAATATCGCTATTATACATATAGCATGAAATATAGCACACAATAACTTTGATACAAGACAATTGTGAAGACAATTCTAGTTAATACGCAAGTCGTTCAGCAAAAGCAATAAAGACACGTAATTCATAAGTCCAGAAACAAGTCATGCATTCTGGTTTTACTAAGACTACTTCCCATCCTTGGTCTTGTGGAACATAACCGTTGTGGCCGTTGACAAGACAGCATGTTGTAACGTCGTCAAAGGGACGAGGGTTTCGTAATGCCCAACAGCCTCGTAATAATCTAAAAACCTTGTTTCTCACCCCAACTACTGAATCCGTCACTTGTGGGAAGGTTTTATTTAAAAGTCCTAATCCGATGTTCTTTTTCTCACTTTGGTGAGAAGCGAACATCACTAACCCGTAAGCATAACATGCTTCTTTATGTTGCATGTTAGAAGCTCTTTCTAACTCACGAAGTCCTACGTTGGGATATGTTGAGTCAAAATAGGTTCTTAACCCGTAGCGTAAAATTGCATTTGGGTTCCCCGCATTTAACGCTTTAAAGAAAACACGGCGTAACTTACGGTGTCCCCAATGTGATATACCCCATCTTTCAAATGAAAGCCTTTTATAAACTAAGGCATGCCTGGAATGTTCTTCAAATGTTCTACAAACTAATTTTGCCATAAATAATTGTGCCGATCAATTCTGACCGACTTTAGATGAGATTTCATCAATCATGTCCCCGGGTAGGTCTTCTAAAATTTTTGGTTGTCTATCCTTAACGTCCATTGTGTTTTTATACTGTAAAACAGACGAGAATTAGATTCATAACATATAATTATCAAATAATACAAGCAATTTATTTATTTTTTTTATTTATTTTTTTTTACATACAACAAGAAAGTACAAGCATACTTATATTACATATATTACACCGCATGATTACAACTCTTTATTCCGACTCACTTGTTTCTTCTTCTTCAGACTTGGTTTGTTTCGCTAATTTCCTAGGGATATATGGTACTCCCCTAATACAAACCGTTCTTCTCACAAATGATCTAGAAGGACCCGGTGGCTTAGATGTTCCCAGGTTATAGCTAAAACTTAAGAAATACGGGTTTTGACGGTATTTTCCATCTGGACATTTCATGTTAACATAGAGGTCATCGGGGTTGGATTCGGGTTTTTCTATTTTTATGCCTTTTCCCTTATTATTTTCTTTTGCCTTTTTAAATTGTGTCGGGGTAATTTCTATAACATCATTGGAATCCTCATCGGGATCCGATTCATCGGAAAATTGGTAATTTTCCCAATATTTTGCTTCCTCGGCGGAAACACCATTGACCATATTTAACTTTGGTCCATTGGTTAAGGATTTTCTTTTATTTAACCGTTTTTCTGTAGTTATTAATATTTCTTCCTCCGGAACCTCTTCTTCTTCCGGTTCCTCTTCTTCCGGTTCCTCCTCTTCCAGTTCCTCCTCTTCCGGTTCTTCCTCAGGAATTTGTGAATCTTCCCAAAATATATTCGACTCTTCATTATTATTAGGTGAGTCGATGGGATTTGTACTAGAGGTAGACATCTATCACACAATATCAAACATGTTAAGAGATTAATATATCACATAATATTTACATGTTAATAATATATAGTTTCCAACAAAAAGTGTTAAGCAATCGTTTTTAAAGAAAACACGGTCGAAGTCCAGACTCACTAATGCATCCTAACAAACTCGGTAAGACACAGTAATGCAATTTTTTGGTTCTCTAAGACCAACGCTCGGATACCAACTGAAATGTCCCGTTCATATTAATTATAAACGTTCCATATTAATTGATTTCGTTGCGAGGTTTGACCTCTATATGAGACGTTTTTCAAAGACTGCATTCGATTTTAAAACAAATCATAACCTTTATTTTATCGATAAAGGTTTAAAATACTATGAAGATTATCAAATAATGATAATCTAAAATATAACGTTTTCACACGATTATTACATAATGGTTTACAATAATAATACACAACAATATATGTCTTCGAATGCAGTTTTTAAACAATATTATACAAACATTGACTCCAAATCTTGTCTTTAATTTAGTATGCAACAGCGGAAGCTCTTAATAATCACCTGAGAATAAACATGCTTTAAATGTCAACAAAAAATTGTTGGTGAGTTATAGGTTTAAATCTATATATCAAATTTTAATAATAGACCACAAGATTTCATCTTTCAATAACATGCAATCTGCATAAAAATCATTCATATGTTTGAACACCTGGTAACCGACATTAACAAAATGCATCTAGAATATCCCCATAAATAATATCGAAGTACTAAAGTAGTTCAAATTCTCTGACTGGGGCGTGTCAAAGCCCATAGATCTATCTTTAGGATTCGCATCAACTGGTGGCAATTATAATAAATACCAATTCTTAGGTTACCAAGTTCAACAAGGGCGATATCCGGTATAACGATTCAACATAGAATGTAGTTTCAATTACTTGTGTCTATTTGATAAATCATTTTCAAATCTGCATGTATTCTCATCCCAAAAATATTAGATATTAAAAATGGGACTATAACTCACTTTCACAGATTTTTCCTTCGTCGGGAAAATAAGACTTGGCCACGGGTCGATTCTCGAACCTATAACAAATATGTACATATATATCAAAGTATGATTGAAATATATTCACAACATTTTTTTTATTACGTTTTTATGATTTAAGTTTGTTAAGTTAGCAGTCCTCGTTAGTAACTTACAACTAGTTGTCCACAGTTAGATGTACAGAAATAAATCAATATATATTATCTTGAATCAATCCACGACCCAGTGTATACAAGTCTCAGGCTAGATCACAACTCAAAGTATATATATTATTTTAGAATCAACCTCAACCCTGTATAGCTAACTCAAGCATTACTGCATATAGAGTGTCTATGGTTATTCCAAAATATATATATAGATGGGTCGATATGATATGTCAAAACATTGTATACGTGTCTATGGTATCCCAAGATTACATAATATGTATAATACAATATAAATTAGTTAGGATATGTTTAGTCTAGATTTGTTACAAAATTTTCGTAGCTAAAACTAGCAAATTTATCCAATTTTGTTTTACTCGTCATTTCTTCGTTTCAAATCCGTTTTGAGTGATTCAAGTTGCTATGGTTTCATAATGAACTGAAATTTATGAAACTAAACAGAAAAAGTATAAGTTTATAGTCAGAAATACAGGTTACAAGTCATTTTTTAAAGAGGTAGTCATTTCCGTCGAAAGAACGACATCTTGATGACCATTTTGAAAAACATACTTCTACTTTGAGTTTAACCATGATTTTTAGATATAGTTTCATGTTCATAAGAAAAATCATTTTCCCAGAAGAACAACTTTTAAATCAAAGTTTATCATAGTTTTTAATTATCAAACCCAAAACAGCCCGCGGTGTTACTACAACGGCGTATGTCCGGTTTTACGGTGTTTTTCGTGTTTCCAGGTTTTAAATCATTAAGTTAGCATATCATATAGATATAGAACATGTGTTTAGTTAATTTTAAAAGTAAATTTAGAAGGATTAACTTTGTTTGCGAACAAGTTTAGAATTCACTAAACTATGTTCTAGTGATTACATGTTCAAATCTTCGAATAAGATAGTTATGTATATATGAATCGAATGATGTTATGAACATCATTACTACCTCAATTTTAGTAGGTAAACCTAATGGAAATGACAAAAATAATCTTGAGCTTGAATGGATCTTTGATGGCTTGGAAGTTCTTGAAGCAGAATCATGACACGAAAACAATTTCAAGTAAGATTATTACTCGAATTAAGATAGTTTATAGTTATAGAAATTGAATCAAAGTTTGGATATGAGTATTACCTTGAATAAGAAAGATAACATACTGTAAATAACAAAGGTTTCTTGATCTTTGATGATTACTTGGATTGGATTAGAAAGCTTGGAAGTAATCTAGTAAACTTGAAAGTATTCTTGATTTTATGAAACTAGAACTTATAGAGTTTATGAAGAACACTTAGAACTTGAAGATAGAACTTGAGAGAGATCAATTAGATGAATAAAATTTAAGAATGAAAGTGTTTGTAGGTGTTTTTGGTCGTTGGTATATGGATTAGATATAAAGGATGTGTAAGTTTGTTTTTGTTTTTTAAACAATTCATGAATGATTTATAATATTTTTTGTAATTTTGTGAGATATTTCATGCTAGTTGCCAAATTATGGTTCCCACATGTTTAGGTAACTCACAAGGGCTGCTAAGAGCTGATCATTGAAGTGTATATACCAATAGTAAATACATCTAGAAGCTGTGTATTGTACGAGTACGAATACGGGTGCATACGAGTAGAATTGTTGATGAAAATGAATGAGGATGTAATTGTAAGCATTTTTGTTAAGTAGAAGTACTTTGATATTTGTCTTGAAGTCTTTCAAAAGTGTACTAATACATCTAAATACACTACATGTATATACATTTTAACTGAGTCGTTAAGTCATCGTTAGTCGTTACATGTAAGTGTTGTTTTGAAACCTTTAAGTTAACGATCTTGTTAAATGTAATTAATTCATTGTTATTATACTTAAATGAGATGTTAAATTATTATGTTAACATGATAACATGGTGTATGAATATATCTTAACATCATATATATATGTTAAAATACTATTACAACGATAATCGTTATATATATATATATATATATATATATATATATATATATATATATATATATATATATATATATATATATATATATATATATATATATATATATATATATATATATATTGTTTCAAAATCCTTAGGTTAGTGGTCTCATCTTACTTGTATAGTTCATTATTAATACACTCAATGATATACATAATTATCATTTTATCATGTTAAATATAGTACATCAATATCTTAATATGATGCATATGTACTTAGTTAGACGTTGTCATAACGATAATCGATATATATATCGTTTCGAGTTTCTTAATTCAATAGTCTCATTTTATGTATATAACTCATTGTTAAAATACCTAGTGAGATACTTTCTTATCATAATATCATGTTAACTATATATATATATATATATATCATCATCATATAATTTTTACAAGTTTTAACGTTCGTGAATCGCCGGTTAACTTGGGTGGTCAATTGTCTACATGAAACTCATTTCAAATAATCAAGTCTTAACAAGTTTGATTGCTTAACATGTTGGAAACATTTAATCATGCAAATATAGTTTTCATTTAATATATAATCATGGAAAAGTTTGGGTCACTACAGTACTAAGTTTACGATTTTCACCTATCGCAAGAGCTTGCAACATATCTTT